>NW_028170531.1:27500-65265 GCF_963971535.1 Notolepis coatsorum
TAGATCTGTCTGCATATTGGGTTCAATACCCCGAGACGTAACAATATTAGTCTTTATGATTTAAATTAATAGAATATATTGGTGGTAGCAAGTTCCATGCACATATATAGATACAAATAATGAAAATATGGAAGATATTCTGGGGGAAATACCTCAAAATAAAACGTTGTCATTAAGCCGTAAGCTAATTTTGCATTGCCAAGCTCCCAAGTCTCACAAGTTAAAATCAAAGAGACTTTCTCAGAAACAGAACATGATGCATCTGAATGGCTCCATTGTGTCCATGTGTTCTATACTAATAAACCTGGCTTGAATATAGAATTTAGGGTACACCAGGTCACTGTTTTTCCAAACACAGAACATCCATATTATTATGTAAGTGCAGCCTAACTGCTTTTACATTCTAATGTGTCGTTCCCACTATTTTCATAACACATAATTGACCTTGTTTGCACTCTTAGAGAACGTCCGATTACCTCAGAATAACTTTGCAATGTTTGGAGGGCAAACAGGCCAATTATTATGTTGGCAATCAGAGACGAATTGAACACCCTATGAAACCTACCAATGAAAGTGTGTGAGGTGAAGTGCGGCCATGGCCAAAGCTAATGAGCTGTTATGACTCCCTATGTCTCCTCACTGCTTGAACAAACACACCAGTCAGACACACACCAATAGGAAAAACGTCTCTGTTTTCGGCGTGTCTGACCTCCCCCCCCCCCCCCCCCCCCCCCCCCCCGTCCAGGACTCCTGTCTGTGCCCACCCAGCTCTCGCCCACGCCCAAGTCAGCGTGCCCCAGACATTTTTAGCAATAATCACTAACACTTGCATGGCTCAGCCTCACGCATTACACTGTAAACCTGGTCTTCCCCCTCTCTCCATCATACACAGTGGCGGTGCCCAGCTGATCTGCTGCATAAGGCCTGACGGACAGATACTCAGAGGAATGGTCGAGAGGGGCTAAAATAAACGACACTGTGGTTGGACGTCAGCGTGGGGGGGCTTAGAATGGGGGGGGGGGAGAGAGAGAGAGAGAGAGAGAGAGAGAGAGAGAGAGAGAGAGAGAGAGAGAGAGAGAGAGAGAGAGAGAGAGAGAGAGAGAGAGAGAGAGAGAGAATAGCATGGGGGGGCCTTGTGGGGGTACAGAGCTAAGCCTGTGTTATGCCATGCCACAGGGCCAGCTGGCAGGGCCCAAAGCTGGCATGACAGAATGTGACAGAGGATCCGGAGAGCTGGGACTCGGGGAATCCCGACACAATAATGCTGATGGCAGGGGCTAAAGCCCAGATTTAATCACCGCCATCACCCACCTGCCAATAGAAAATTACACAACGGGTATCGATGGCAGCCTCCCCTCAGTGTTGAGCCCCCAGCTGGGTTACCCAGCTGTCAATCAGTGGGGCTTTAATGGTGGAGCATAAAGGCAGGCATCCCAGCTCCCAATCCACACAATCGGAATGCAATCTGGTGGAGCTTCATAACTACAGGAAGAGATCAGGGCCACACCAAGAGACAAGAGAGTTAGCGAGTTTGGCAAGTGACCCAGTGAGATTTCAGGATTCGCATATATAGGGGGCCATGTCCGTTGGCATAAAAAAAGAATTACATTCCAATTACACCACAGATTAGCCTGTTGTTGCTATAGGGAGGTGTAGTGGTTACGTCATTGGTGTTTCCCGCGCGGTCCACCCTCCTTGAAATGGCAATGTATTTCCAATGGACCCATTTCTAAATCGTCTCGTTTAAAACAAATAAAGCATGATTGGCATGGTGTACCTTTCTGTGTGTATTCATCCACAATCTATAGCTCAACATGAAAAAAATTTGCAATTAATCGTAAAAGTAGCAAAATAACAATGTTTATGTTTTTGTTCACTGAGGAATTATATGAGTACTGGCTGAGCGTCCCGCTCTTAAGCCTATCGAGATATACCTCATCTCATGTACCTATTGTACTTACACAACGAATAAAAACTAGTACACCCACACCTGCCGGGTCCCGCCCCTATGGAGGCGTAGCCTATAAGATAGTAGACATGGTCCCCAATATACTCTTCCTCGCCAAAATCTCGTTCCCAGTCAAAAGATCCCTCAAGGGGACTCAGGGCCGCTTAAGAGCGGGACGCTCAGCCAGTACTCATATAATATTATCGTACTTGGCTTATCGCGTCCCGCTCTTAAGCCTATCGAGATATGGGGTTAGAGTACCCCCTGAGGACCCGTAAGCCCACATCAAGGGGTTTGGGGAGTCCTGTCACCCCATCCTCCCTAACGAAGGGGGGGCGCAGTCAACTCCACCGGAGTGCGAGCAAGGAGGAACTAGAACCCCTTGAACACACAGCACAGGCGGAACCACGTGTGACTTAACACACTGTGGCCCATACCCACACACTCCTGCTACCCTACCAAGGACGGGAAGCAGGAAAGGCCACAGACCCCAGAACCGCCTGGGAGACAGAACCCCCGGTCATGTCCATGAGGTAAAACCTTACAAAGGGGCCCGGGGAGGACCATGAAGCTGCAGCACAGATGTCCTCCACCGAAGCCCCACCCAGGAGAGCGGCAGAGGCAGCCACCCCACGAGTGGAGTGCGCCCTGACGCCCCCAGGGGGATCCTGCCCAGCCAACGTGTAGCAGAGGGCAATGCCCTCGCACAACCAATGGGACAGGCGTTGTTCGATAGTGCCTTACCGGCATGAGAACCACCGTGACAGACAAAAAGCTGAACGGTGACCCCGAGGTCCTGAGTACGGCTAAGGTAATTCCCAAAGCACGGACCGGACATGACAGGTGAAGGCCCGCATCTAACTCACTAGCGTGAGGAGGCGGATGAAACGCCTGAACCACAATATCCCTGGAGCGGAAGAACTCCGGATATTTACAGGCACGAAGGCAGGATTAGGCCGCAGAGTGGCACCGCAATCGGACGAAAGACAGGCACTCTGGTCGTACCGAGAGAGCACAAAGCACACCCACGCGTTCAGCGGAGGTGACGGCCAGCGTCTTGAACGACAGCTGTTCCAACGGCGCTTGCTCAAGAGGCTCAAATGGGGCCAAGGACGACCGACAGAGGACCAATTGAAGATCCCAACTCGGAGCCAAAGAGCATTGCACCGGCTTAACGCGTCGAGCGCCAAGCAGGAAACGCTTCACAAGAGGGTGGCTGAACAAGACATCCCCTCAAATCCCTCATGATAGGAGGATATAGCTGCTGCATATACCCTCACCGTCGAAGCCGACAGTCTATCAAGGAGAGACTGGAGGTAACTAAGGACAGCATCCAGGGGGCAGGAGACTGGGTCCCGGCCCCCCGCCTTACACCACACTTGGAACATACGTCAACTGCCCGCGTAAAGCGCGACAGTGGAGGGAGCATGCGCATTCCGGATGGTATCACCATCAGGATCAAGAACCTGCGCCCCTCAACGTACCCGTCCCAACAACTGACCTAACAGATGTATGGGGAAGAATCCCAGGCGGCACGGTATTGGTCCCAGACCTGCCTGGCTATGTCCGGACGTAATCCCCACCATTCAGGATGAGGACCGCCCTGCGACAGTACACCTGTACCCACAGTCACCCTGCCGGGGATGTGGGGAGCCCTCAGGCCGCGCAGATGGAGGACGCCCATAGCCAGCCGCCCGCCGCCTGGTGCAGACAGGGGGAGCGTACTCCTCCCTGTCTGTCGATATACGACACTGACGTCGTATTGTCTGTCCTGATCAACACCGTGTGAGGACCAGAAGGACCGCTTTCAATACCAACTGTTATGTACTAGAGGCCTGATCACTCCTGTGTCACCGGGCATGCAGGTGAGGCCTGCCAATTAGCCAATTAGTGCTGATTGGTTACCTGCTGGGGAGCTTTAAAGGCAGACCTAGTAACACACATGCACTGTCTGTGCTTAGAGAAAGAGCTGTTAGGTTCTTCAGGCCTTGTCCGTTGGTTTACCTTAGTACTTTAGTTTACATTTACATTAATAGTTCCTTGGTTTAGTAGCATTTTGAGTTAGAGCACAGGGTTTTGGTGTTGGTTACACATAGGTTGCGTACCCATGAGCCAGGGTCGTAACAGTTGGGCGCTCATCCGGGATCTTTTACCCCTAGAACTTTGTTTGGTGGTTTTTTTTTTTGTGTTGCACGGGTCATCGTATTATGGTTTGGGTGGTGTTCGTTACATATGGTGTAACGTGGGGGCTGAGCCATTTCATCAAACAGGTGAGTATGCCGTATTTGTTTGTAATTTGATGTGACTACTTATGCTGTTAAAATATATAGTTTAGTGGGCTCCACATGTAGATAGGGACATTATTTTCTGGTTGTTGGTTAGCGTCCTGTGCACCACATACTCCTGGGGCGGTCAATGAAATGATTGGTATATGATCTTTGACTGGTAGCAGGTGTGGTTGAAGAAAGTTAGGTCTACAGGGCATTAGTTTAAGGGTAGGTAGATTAGGGCGGCCAGAAAACACAGGTAGTGTGGTAGGGCTTGATTTAGTGTTTCTTAGAGTAGACATGTGGTGGGCCGGGTTCTGCAGTTTAGACGTAGAAGCATATGTAGTCATATCAGGTTAGAAGGCGCACCTGTTTGGAATTATTTGTTGGATTTATTTTGTTTGTTTGAGTGTTTGGTGAGCATACCTGGTAGCACCTAACACCCTGAGTGTATGACACGTCTATTTGGGGTGGGTGTGTTTTTTTTATGTTTTTTTTTGCGTCCTTGAAATGTGCGCTCCGTAGCACACATTGCCACCGCGTCCCTTTATGGTTATTATTAGTGGCTTTGGCATTCTTTATGGTTCTTCAGTGGTTCGTCGTGGTTCTTTAGTCGTTCTTCAGTGGTTCTTTAGTGTTTCTTTGGTGGCTCTTTAGGTAGGTTGTGTGTGTGCTAGGGTGCTTTTGGCAGCTTTTGTGACTCTAAAGTGAACGGGTTGTGTCTGGTTCAGTGACAATGGCTTCCATCAGGGACTTTGTTGATCGCCCGTCTCATGACTTGTTAGACAAGTTTTCCAAAGAACAACTGCTAGAACTTGCTGTACACTACAGGGTAGAGCTTTCTGCAGGGGAGAAACGTTTGAAGCCGTCTGCCATGAGTGCGTTAAGGGTGTTACTCATTAGAGAGCAGGTGCTTGAGGAGAGGGTGGAGGAGCCTCCTTCGTCTGGCGCGTCTCCGCTATTACCTGGGGTAGAGGGTGAGTGGAGGATTAGGGAGTTGGAGTTTAGGGAAAGGCAGCTAGAGCGTGAGGAGAGGAGAGAGGAGCGTGAGCTTAAGGAGAGAGAGAGGAAAGAGGAGCGTGAGCATGAGCGTGAGCGTGAGGAGCGTGTGTTTAAGGAGCGTGAGCTTAAGGAGAGAGAGAGGAAAGAGGAGCGTGAGCATGAGCGTGAGCGTGAGGAGCGTGTGTTTAAGGAGAAACAAATGTTGCTGGAGCACGAGCGTGCACAGAAGGAGCTTGATTATAAGCATGCTGCCTTGCAGGCGGGTGCTCTGCATCCAGAGGCACGTTCCGGGTTTGATGTAGGCAGGAATATTAGGATGGTGCCACCATTTTTTGAGAAAGACGTGGAAAGATATTTTCCCCTTTTTGAACGGGTGGCAACCACATTGAAGTGGCCTGATACCGCCTGGACACTGCTGCTGCAATGTGTTTTAGTTGGTAGGGCACAAGAAGCCTACACTGCTCTGTCCCTTGAACAAAGCGCTGATTATGAGCTGGTTAAAGCTTCCATTTTGAGGGCTTATGAGTTGGTCCCTGAGGCCTATCGTCAGCGTTTTAGAGGTTATCGTAGGTCGGAGGGGCAGTCTTATGTTGAGTTTGGAAGGGAGAAGGAGAACCTGTTTGACAGGTGGTGCACTTCTCAGAAGGCAGAGTCAAGAGAGCAGCTTAGGCAGTTGATTCTCCTAGAGGAATTTAAAAGATGTGTTCCTGATACCGTTTCCACACATCTAAATGAGCATGGGGTATCGAAGATAGGCGACGCCGCTGTCTTCGCTGATGAGTTTGTGTTGACACACAAGTCCGTGTTTTTGAAGGACTACCGTGTTGAGTCCGGGGATAGGCGTCCTGTTCAGGGGGGCCGTTTCCCAAAACCTGTGTCTGCTGGTCAGTTAACTTCACCTCCTAGGCGGGGTGGTTCTGTTGGTGCATTCCCAGAAGGGATTATCTGTTTCTACTGTAAAGAACCTGGTCATATCGTTGCTGCATGCCCGGTGCTTGAGCAGAAAAATGTCAGAACCGTGGCTCTGGTAGAAACCATATGCAGGACGCCTATACCAACGTTAGATGGGGAAAGTATCAAACGGGTGGACAAAGAGCTCGAGGGTTCCTCAAGGTTTATGATGAATGGATTTGTTTCCCTGACTAATGCACTAGAGTCCAAACAGGCTATAACAATTTGGAGAGATACCGGTGCTTTTTAGTCCCTCATTCTGGAGGGGGTTTTGCCGTTTTCAGAAAACTCTTCTTTGCATTCCGGTGTCGTTGTTCGGGGCTTTGGGGGTGGATTTGTGGGTGCACCTTTGCATGAGGTCACGCTCAATTCTCCCTTAGTATCAGGCAATGTTGTTGTGGGGGTATGTTCTCACATTCCCATAAAGGGGGTGTCCTTCATTCTAGGGAATGATTTGGCTGGTGACAAAGTGTTGGCTACTCCGGTTGTAACTCCCATTCCTGTGGTTTCTGAGGTCTCTAATGAGCTGGCACAGAAACACCCAGGAGTGTTTCCTGTGTGTGCTGTGGCACGAGAAATGTCAAAGGACAAATGTGATGTTGTTGATACTTCGACTTGGGACATTACACTTAGTGACACATTCTTTGTTGAATTAAAATGTGTATCTGTTGAGGATTTTGGAAAGCACACTGTGGATGTACCTCTGCATAATGATTCTCTTGATTGTGGTTGTGTGTTAGGCCCGGTGGTGAAACCAGAGTTGACATGCGTGCCGGAGAAGCATGTGACAGGAGATGATATGGCAGCGCAGTGTCTCAAGGTCTTCCCAGCCTGTACGGTGGCTGAGGCCACGAACGAATTGGAGGATGAGTGTGGGAAGGATGCTATGAGAGGTGCTGTTGTTTCATGTGACACCGTTCTAGTTGGAAAGGCTACTAAGCTTGACTTAGGCTGCCAGCCTTCCCACAGTAGCTCTATTGTCCCTAATGTTTCTGTACAAAAGGCCCAAGGACTGGGCAGACATAAGGACTGTGGGGTGCTGTGCTGCTGTTCTGCTGTTCTGCAGCGGGACGCCTCTCAGTCAGACATAAAGGCTGTGGGGGGCTGCTCTGCTGTTCTGCAGCAGGATGCCTCTGACATGTCTAGACATGTCTGTCGATAGCCAGCATCCATATATACTAGTGGGCTTAGAGATTCCTTCAGTTCACGTGTGCGTCCCTGATCACAAGTAAGTGTTAAATACGTGTATGATGAGGACGCTTAGTTATTGTTGGTGATTTATATGGTTAAGGCCTATACTAATGTTATAATTCTACCAGCTGTTTAGGAAGCAATTTACCAGTATGTTTATAGTGATAATCTAGCCTATTGGGTATAATCTATGTTGTTGAGTATAGTATCTAGTATCTGTTTAGCACAGTTTATCCCTGTAACTAGTATAGGTAAAGCACTGCTTATCCCCATTGGTAGTTCCACTCGTGAGGTTTATGTTACCTGCAGCAACAGTATATTGTATAGTATATAACAGACTGATTAATGAGTACTAGTAACGCTGATGTCTTTGTTTCCTCCCCATTTAGAACCACACACACTCTCACAAATAGAAGTAGAAATCGCCTGTGCATCATCTGTCTGACCATTGATAATAAAACTCATCAAAGAATGTTCCTGCCTCCCGTGTCCTGACTAGACACCCCGTGTTGTTGACTACCTTTCCTAACCACAAGAGCTTCACTACAAATGGTCCTTCGAGCCGGATAGAGTCAACGATATGGCAACCAGTCAAGGAGGGATGAGCCTCCCCGCTTCACCATCCGTGCGCCCCAGACGCACCGTGCAGCGCCCGAGATGGCTAGACGATTACCTAGTGGACAGTACACGCCAGCGTGACACAGAGCAGCTGCGCAGGCATGAAGAGGATAAAGCACAGCCCAGTCCCGCTAGAGGCACATCCCCCATGCCACCAATGCAGAATGTGCACGAAACAATAATGCACCAAGTTCTGGAGACTGCGCGGCAACAGAGTGAGACGGCTCAGAAGCAAACCGAGCTTTTGGAGCTTGTTCTGCAGCACCATTCCTCCCGACCCTCAGCTCAGTCATCAAGGAGGTCATCACGGCATCAGACTCCAGTTCGCCAACTCCACCCAGAAAGAGTAGGTGAAACGCAGGTCTCCCCTGCCCGTGCACCTCACTACTCCCCAGCCGAGGATCACCCAAGTATAGCTGCAGTGGAGCTTGTTCTGCAGCACCATTCCTCCCGACCCTCAGCTCAGTCGTCAAGGAGGTCATCACGGCAACAGACTCCAGTCCGCCAACTCCACCCAGAAAGAGTAGGCAAACCGCAGTTCTCCCCTGCCCGTGCACCTCACTATTCCCCAGACGAGGATCACCTAAGTATGGCTGCAGAACTAACCGCCCAGCTAGAAGATTTGAGTATCCATGAGCCAGAGTGGACACTTCCCCCACCTCTCAGCCGAGCCACTCACCCCCTCCAACGTGCAATCGAAGTACCCCACGGCCTTCAGGCTTGCAAGCAGGAGAACCAACATACCCAAGGCTCCTCTCGTCAGCCCAGCCAGCCCAATAGGCCAACCCAGAACCTGCCGCAATCAGAGGGCCTGGCAAGAAACGGACCCTCATACTGGCCACCGACCTCCTACCCGAACCCACGAAGCACATCCAATGTGGCTCCGCCTAGCCGCAAGTACGAGGAAAGGAATGAGCCTCAGCAGAGTTACCCGCCACCAACCTGGGCGACACCTCAGGTCATGCAGCAACCCATGCATCAGCACCTGCCCCAGTCTGCACACCAGTCAGCACACCAACCTCCGTATGTGCCCTACCTCGCCTACCAAGGGAACCCAGTCATAGCGACACCATATCCCTCCACAGTATACCAGCATGCACCCCCCAATATAGAAGGTCCAACATTCCCGGACTTTAACAAGGAGGATAGAGCCCAATACGTGGAACTACGCCTTTCCCTCAGTACACTCCTCAATCCTTCTCATTCCGAGCACTACAAGTATGCCATTCTGCTGAAGCATATAAAGGTGCCGCGTGCCCACCGCCTGGTGCTGGCTTACGCAGAGTCAAGTATGCCCTACTCGGAAGCTCTGAGGGCACTGGACGAGCGATACGGACGCCCATACCAGTTTGCTCTGAAGGAGATAGAGGACATGGAACGCTTACCACCCATTCGAGATGATAGAGCCCTCGACGAATTTGCCATCAGAGTGCAGTCGCTGGTCGGGATGCTGAGGTCCCTTCAAGGCGAAGGTCACGAGGAACTCCATTGTGGCTCAAACGTGAAGCGCCTCCTCAACAGGCTTCCCAAACACCAACAAGAGAGGTTCCGTCGTCAACAGTACAGGGAGAACCCAGACAAGACGAAGCTGTCCCTCACCGACTTCGCAGAGTGGCTGAGGGTAGAAGTCAGATGCCTGGACATTGAGCCCTCCCTTCATGCTCACAGTGAGAATGACAGGAGAGACCCCAAGTATCAGCCCAAGATAAAGGTCACTACGGTGATGCATGGTACAGACAACCCCCAAGACCCTCCACCCGAAAGGCCCTCCAAGGTATATCAACCTGTCCAGACCCAAGGGAAGGGTAAGATATACTGCCCCTACTGCGAGTCAGAACACTACCTCAGCCAATGCGAACGCTTCGCTAAGCTGACCAGAGGGGAGATAGTGGACTGGATCAAAGCCAAGAGAAGGTGTTGGAGATGCGGTCGTCCTCACCTAGCCTCTGCCTGCGACCTGAAGAAGCCGTGTCGACTCTGTAAGTCCAAACACCTCTCCGTCCTGCATGAGGTTAACCAGAGGAGTGGGAACGAGCCCACCATCACCTCAACAGCAGAGACTCACTACCTGGATCAGCCAAACGGATACAACCGAGTGCTCCTGAAGATCGTCAGAGTCAACCTGCACTACATGGACAGAGTCTTCAACACCTACGCAGTGCTGGATGATGGCTCAGAGAGAACCATCCTGCTCGCTTCAGCAGCACGCCACCTGGGAATACAGGGTCAAGCGGAAGACTTGACCCTTCGCACTATCCGCCAAGACGTCAAGACCCTGTCAGGCTCACGTGTCTCCTTCGCCATCGCCCCAGTATCCGAACCAAGGAAAAGGTTCCCTATTCAAGGTGCCTTCACCGGTGAACAGCTAGGTCTGTCTCAGTACAGCTACCCAGTCACCCAGCTCCAGGAGAAGTATCGCCATCTGCGAGGCTTGGTGATTCCACCAATCGACGGAGCTCAGCCAACCCTCCTGATTGGATCTGATCACGCCAACCTGATCGTACCGATCGAGCCGGTGCATCTGGGCCCCCACGGTGGCCCTGCGGCAGTCAAGACTAACCTCGGCTGGACACTCCAAGGCCCAGCAAAGTACATGCAGCAACAGCTTCAGACCACACAGTGCTTCTTCACTGCTGCTTCCTCCCCGGCTGCCGAGCTATTCAGCCAAGTCGAACGGCTGTGGCAGCTGGATACACTGCCTTTCAAGAGCGAGAGGTTAGTGAACAGATCCAAACAGGACAAGTACTCAGCGGAGCTGTTGGAGGCCGAGACCACCCGTGTAGAGGTCAACGGAGTGCAGCGGTATGCCACCCCCCTCCTGCGAGTCCAAACCATGCCCAAGCTGCAAGTTTCAAAGGAAGTTGTAATGAAGAACCTGCGGAACACAGAGAAGAGGCTAACTCAAGATCCACAACGTGCATCTACCTACCAAGAGGAGATCAATAAGCTAGAGATAGCTGGGTACATCACCAAGATTAACCCCAGCCAGGCCGACGCATCTGAAGAGTCATGGTTCCTGCCCCATCACATGGTCAGGCACAACGGCAAAGACCGGATTGTCTTCAACTGCAGTTTCCAGTACGGCGGGCAGAACCTGAACAACTACCTCCTTCCAGGCCCAACACTGGGACCCTCACTCCTTGGAGTCCTCCTGCGATTCAGAGAGCATCGAGTCGCCATAAGTGGGGACATCAAGGGAATGTTCCATCAGGTTCGCCTGTTGGACAGAGACAAGCCCCTACTGAGGTTCCTCTGGAGGAACCTAAAGACAGACGAACCTCCATCAGTGTACCAGTGGGAGGTCCTGCCCTTCGGGACAACATGCAGCCCCTGCTGTGCAACCTTTGCCCTCCAGAAACACGTCATCGAGTCTAGCCAAGAGGATGTTCGCCACAGTGTAGAACAGTGTTTCTATGTGGATAACTGTCTGCAGAGTCTGCCCACCAAAGAAGAGGCAAGCAGCCTCGTGAACAAGCTGAGAGCCCTCCTAGCCACAGGCGGCTTCGAGATCCGCCAGTGGGCCAGCAACCAGCCAGAGGTGATCGGCAACCTGCCCAAAGAGGCCAAGGCAGATAGCAGTGAGAGATGGGTCTCCCAGACCCACGGGGAAGCTCAAGAAATGACACTAGGACTCAGTTGGCACTTCATGGAGGACACGCTCCACTACAAACATCGCCCGGTCTCCCCAAGCCAGACGACTATGAGAAATATCTACAAGATACTAGCAAGCCAGTATGACCCCCTAGGTCGCATCGTGCCCTTCACCACAAGGGCCAAAGTCTTGGTCCAGAAACTATGGGCCAAAGACCGCGACTGGGATGACCCACACTTACCGGCCGATATCCTGCAAGCCTGGACCACATGGGAAGAAGAGCTCCCACAGCTCCCAACAGTCAGCCTCTCCCGGTGCTACTTCCCACCAGACGTCGACGTAAGTGCGCTCACCCTCGAGCTCCACGTCTTCTGTGACGCTTCCGAGTCCGCCTATGGGTCAGTCGCCTACCTGCGTGGCGAAGACCTCCAAGGCCAGGTCCACGTATCCTTCATGCTAGCTCGCTCTAGAGTAGCACCGAAAAAACAACAGTCAATACCCCGCCTCGAGCTTTGTGCCGCTCTGACAGGAGCCCAACTCGCCCAACTGATCCAGAGAGAGCTCACTCTTAAGTTGAAAGAGGCGGTGTTGTGGTCCGACTCCACCACAGTGCTTACCTGGATACAGTCCGAGTCATGCCGATACAAGGTGTTCGTCGGGACCCGCGTATCTGAGATACAAGAACTGACCGACCACCGGTCATGGAGGTACGTGGACACAAAGAATAACCCAGCAGACACTATCACCAGAGGAATGACAGTGTCTGACCTAGCCAAGCCAAATCAGTTTAGTCATGGTCCCGCCTTCCTCCAACAACCACGCACCGGTTGGCCACTCAGACCCTCGGTCACAGAAGTTCTGGATGAGACGGAGACAAGGAAGCCTGTGTTCTGTGGCCTCACTTCAACCCTTTCAGCTCCAAAGACCCCAACCACAGAAGACCATTCCACCTTCGAAGACCTCCTTGAGGCCACAAGTAGATCACTGCACGGGGCGGCGTCTCCGTCAAGTGCCCCCAGTGCAGACGACTATGCCGAGGCAGAACTCAGAATCCTTCAGAGAGCACAAGGTGATAGCTTCTCAGAAGAAATCAAGTGCCTACAAACCGGGAAAGTGATTCCACCAAACAGTAGGCTCCTGGCACTTGCCCCAGAGTACGATGTACCTAAAGGCCTTATCCGCGTAGGCGGTAGGTTGCGCCGTTCCACCAGCCTGGAGGAAGACACTGTGCACCCGATCCTGCTAGAACCCAAGCATCCTGTCACTAAGCTCATCATACGACAGTACGACAACAAGCTACTCCATCCTGGAGCCGAGAGGGTCTTTGCTGAACTCCGGCGCAAGTTCTGGATCCTCAGAGGGCGTGAAGCAGTGCGCCGCCATCAGCGATTATGCCCGGAGTGCCAAAAGTGGAGGGCAAAGCCGTCTATTCCCAAGATGGCAGATCTGCCCCCATGCCGTCTCCGCCTCATGAAGCCTCCATTCTACTCAACAGGAGTGGATTGCTTCGGCCCGTTTCAGGTCAAGCGAGGTCGGGGTACTGAGAAAAGATGGGGAATAGTTTTCAAGTGTATGACCACTAGGTGTGTCCACCTAGACGTGCTACACAACATGGATACCGACTCATTCCTTATGTCGCTCAGAAGGTTTGTGGCACGACGAGGAAACCCCTTCGAACTCCTCTCCGACCGTGGGACCAACTTCCGTGGAGGAGAATCGGAGCTCAGAGCAAGTTTCCAGAACATGGGTAAAGAGCTGCAGACCCAACTGGCAAAGCGCCAGATCCGCTTCCAGTTCAACCCCCCAAATGCACCCCACTTTGGCGGGGCCTGGGAGCGGGAAGTCAAGTCCATCAAGGCTGCACTCTACGTTACTCTTGGAGCACAGACAGTGACCGAAGAAGTCCTGCGGACAGTACTGACTGAGGTAGAAGGAATCCTCAACTCCAAGCCGCTGGGATATGTGTCGACAGATGTAGCCGACGTGGACGCGGTGACCCCCAACTACCTCCTCATGGGGCGGCCCGACTCCTCACTCCCTCCAGTGGTGTACCCTGAATCCGAAATCCTCAGCCGGAGAAGATGGCGACACAGTCAGGTGTTAGCCGACCAGTTCTGGACCCACTTCCTGCATAACTACTTACCCTCCTTGCAGTCCAGGCAGAAATGGGTGAAGGACACAGAGAACCTCACTGTCGGCACGGTGGTGATGGTGATTGACCAGAGGCTACCTAGAGCACTGTGGCCTGTAGGACGGGTCACGAAGACCATCAGGAGCGCCGACGGGAAGGTGCGGTCTGCAGAGGTGCAGGTGGACGATAGGACCTACACCAGACCAGTGGCCAAGCTTATTGAGTTACCAGCCATCCCAGAGGACGCCCCGACAACGACTCCGGACGACAGTTGAGCCTTTCCATGAACTAATCCACACCGTGGATTAGGGGGCGGCTGTACAAAAGGCCCAAGGACTGGGCAGACATAAGGACTGTGGGGTGCTGTGCTGCTGTTCTGCTGTTCTGCAGCGGGACGCCTCTCAGTCAGACATAAAGGCTGTGGGGGGCTGCTCTGCTGTTCTGCAGCAGGATGCCTCTGACATGTCTAGACATGTCTGTCGATAGCCAGCATCCATATATACTAGTGGGCTTAGAGATTCCTTCAGTTCACGTGTGCGTCCCTGATCACAAGTAAGTGTTAAATACGTGTATGATGAGGACGCTTAGTTATTGTTGGTGATTTATATGGTTAAGGCCTATACTAATGTTATAATTCTACCAGCTGTTTAGGAAGCAATTTACCAGTATGTTTATAGTGATAATCTAGCCTATTGGGTATAATCTATGTTGTTGAGTATAGTATCTAGTATCTGTTTAGCACAGTTTATCCCTGTAACTAGTATAGGTAAAGCACTGCTTATCCCCATTGGTAGTTCCACTCGTGAGGTTTATGTTACCTGCAGCAACAGTATATTGTATAGTATATAACAGACTGATTAATGAGTACTAGTAACGCTGATGTCTTTGTTTCCTCCCCATTTAGAACCACACACACACACACACACTCTCACAAATAGAAGTAGAAATCGCCTGTGCATCATCTGTCTGACCATTGATAATAAAACTCATCAAAGAATGTTCCTGCCTCCCGTGTCCTGACTAGACACCCCGTGTTGTTGACTACCTTTCCTAACCACAAGAGCTTCACTACAGTTTCACTTGTGGGCAGGGATGGTCCCAGTATGTCAGTTGATGATTCTGACATTGATCCACATGTCCACACTGATTCTCTGCCATGCACTAGGTGTGATGGTCAACCTAGTTACCTGTGTCCTGTGGAGCAGGAACCGCCTTCGCGACCTGGTCTGTTGATTGGCAGCCATTTTGATTTTGATCAGGACAAAGTTATTTTGGGTGACGCCATTTTAGATGGTGTTCCAGACGTTATTGTGACTGTCGTACTGCCATGTTCCCGGTACACTGGGGCTGTACCTGAGGCGGTACAGCCTACTCTGGATGTTCACGGTGTGCAGTATCCTGAACTGCCAGTGCCAGGTGGGATGGATATGGGTGCGGTGATGGTATCAGTGATCTATGGTTTTGTTGTGCTGTGTTCTGTTCTGTTAAGCGCAGTTCTCAGGTTGATTTTGGTTTGCAGTATGATTTTGACAGATCGGTATCGGTGGTCGTGTTCGACAGGGGCCGACCCGGTTCTTGCCTTGAACCATTTTGATGTTTACGTTGGATCCTCCAGTTTACCCCTTGTTGTGTATACAGACCATAACCCTTTGGTTTTTCTTCGCAGCATGGTGAACTCGAACCATCGTTTGATGCGATGGAGTTTGTGCCTCCAGGCGTATAACTTGGATATTCGCCACATCGTGGGAGGGACAACGTGCTAGCAAACGCCCTCTCACGATCATAGTACCGGTGTTTGTGGTACCCGTTATCGCTGTTGTGGTAGTGGCCCTGACAACTAAGGGGTCACAGTTGTTTTTTGTTTTGTTTATGGGTTGTTGTGTAGTGGTTGCCTCTTGGGCAACCAGTTTGGTGGGGGAGGTGTTATGTACTAGAGGCCTGATCACTCCTGTGTCACCGGGCATGCAGGTGAGGCCTGCCAATTAGCCAATTAGTGCTGATTGGTTACCTGCTGGGGAGCTTTAAAGGCAGACCTAGTAACACACATGCACTGTCTGTGCTTAGAGAAAGAGCTGTTAGGTTCTTCAGGCCTTGTCCGTTGGTTTACCTTAGTACTTTAGTTTACATTTACATTAATAGTTCCTTGGTTTAGTAGCATTTTGAGTTAGAGCACAGGGTTTTGGTGTTGGTTACACATAGGTTGCGTACCCATGAGCCAGGGTCGTAACACCAACACATTGAACGTAGCGCAGACCGGGCAGCATGGTTTGCCAGCTGCCCCCTACTGCGTTGGCCCGACGCGTCACCAGCGAGGGAGGCGTCGGTGAAAAATGTGACGTGAGACAGCGCCGTAACCGTCCTAGGACGGAACCTCCCGAGCGTGTTGACAACACGCTCTGAGAGGGATGCCCATAGCCCTCCAACCGTTGACTGGGAAGAGGAGTACTCTACTTCCAGTCTACAGCAAACCCCAGGCTGGTAGGGACCTGCCTGGTACGAGACCTGACGATCCACCTTGACCGCGAAGGACCAGAACGTCGTCAGGGCAGAATACACTCCGTAACCCCTGACGACGCAGAGGCCCCAGTGCGGCCTCCACTCACTTGGTGAAGATGCGGGGAGCCAGAGAAAAACCGAACGGCAGCCTCTGGTACTCATACGCTAACCCTGCAAAGGAAGCGTAGGTAAGCCCTAGGATGGAAGATCGGAGATGCGCACACGCATCCTACAGGTCTATGGAGGAGAACCAGACCCCCACCTGACAGTGTTCAACAGGTAGGAGACGATCCAAAAAATGCTGAACCTTCCCATGGGACAGGTCCAGCCTGGGTCTGATATGGAAGCAAATGAGTGCCATAAGTATTTGAATTTAATCAGACACCGCATTTATAGCATTGAAAATAATTACTTTGAAAACATGTATAATAACTTTGAAAACATGTATCTGAATTTTTTCAGACACCGCATTTATAGTTCCAGACACCGCATTTATAGTTTCAGACACCGAATTTATAGCATTGCAAATAAATACTATGAAAATCATGTATCTGAATTTTTTTGCTCAGAGTTTAACAAAAATGCAGTGTTAATAAAAAAAAGTCGAATGCATAATAAAATTCAATGTAAAAATGCAGTGTTCATTAAAAAATTCGAATGCATAATAAAATTCAATGTAAAAATGCAGTGTTCATTAAAAAATTCGATGCATAATTGCGGTGTATATAATTCGATGTCAAAAATTGCGGGGTGTGGATTTCGACGTAAAAAACCCAACATCCGGGTTACCCAGACAGGATAAAGCAATCGAGCTGGATGTGATCGAACTGACTTCTGGCCTATCACTGCACGGCTTTGTCAGTCATGTGATCACAACAACCCAGGAAGCCTTTCCTCCCGACGACAAAGAGAAGAGAAGGTGGCTGAAGCCTGAAGTTGATACAGTAAGTTTGATCTCAATGATAAACAATAATTAACAGGTAGGCTAACGGCAGGCACCACTACGAATTGAAAATGGGGGACCCTGATGTAAACAAGACGAAAGTCTTTCTCTGGTCTGCATCCCCTTAACAATTGTGTGTATTGAGCCGTACTGTATTGTACCCATTCTGCAATCTGTTAAATAAAGTTTTCAATCATTCATTCAGGCTAGGCTAACATTAGGTACTACTACTAGTTAGGTAACGTTAGCTAGAATCCAAATCGAAAATCAAGAATCCAAATCAAAAGTCTTATATAAGGTTATGAGATGAACATGTATGTTATGTAGGTTATGAAATGAATATGTATGTAATATGTAATAAAAACGCAGCTCAACGCATACATTTGATCTAGAACCCCGTTTGTTGTCCCCTAACTGTTATACGAAGATGGCCGGCGGTCTCGTGACAACCAGAATACAAAACATTACCTGTTGTTATTGTTAAGTCGCTATCTTGTGATAGTAACATGGTCGTGGTGTGAATTACCTGGCTCTAAATTAAAGTATTTTTGGATGACACAACACAGTAATAAGAAGGATGGCAAGTGTATGATGGCATGCATGTACAATAATGCTGTGTATACCCTAATTATATTTATTCTTAATGTACTGTATATATCCACATGTGTTTGTACATATAACTGCATATAAACCTTTTACATATCTGTAGATACATCTATATCTGTACATATCCCTTACCTACTCTTACTAGTTACGCTGCTGGCCAGTATGACTACCATAGTGTCTTTATACCTGCTGCATCAATGTACATAATAATACTACAACTCTGTACATATATATGATCTGATTAGCATTATTACTCAGTAGTACTGATTTATATATTTTAAACAATATAATGAATTAAGGTTTTGTTTTATTTGTCACATAAGGTACATGTACATTACAGTGAAACACTTGGTTCTGTATGAGCCTCCTGAGATTGTGCTTCATAGAAGTTTTTCTAGAAGTTAGACATCTCTTTGATCCAATGACCTTGTAGTAGACAGAAATCTATTTGTTTGTTTCTTCATATCACAGTTTACAATTTATTTTCTTTTTGCAGGCATGACTTCACCCCAACATCCCCTGAGTGGAACATGGAAAGAGTGTTGACCTTGATGTTTATCGTTGTCTTTCAACCATATTGTTTGTTACTGTTTAATAAATTGTTTGTTACTGTTGATGTTTAATAAATGTTTATCGTCGTCTTTCAACACCCTGCCTCAGACTCCTATCCATGGTAACTCCCAGCTATTACTAAAGTTGATTTCAAGACGTGACTCGGGGGCGTTCCAAGGGTGCGTTCCAGCAGAGGTGTTCATTGACTCCAGTGTTTATTATGTATTTTCACAGCAGAAAAACACTCAAGTTATTCCTTTCTTCCGTTCAGAATCAGCCAGCCTGTTGTATATTGAACAGCCCAGTATATGTATTAGGGATGCACAGTATGGACGTTTTTTCAGCCGATAACGGATCACTACCTGCTGCTCATGGCGAATACTGATAACTTCATAGCCTGTAGTTTATACACAACTGAGGGTCTACAGATCTAAAGGACAACAACCAATCAGAGCACTTGTCTGCCATAAAAACATAATACATCTGTAAAATAACAAGGGAACAAAGGTGAATTGTGCCACATTTATTTTAAACGTGTTTTACGTTTACTCTGGTGTTTAAATTTCTGTGAATATAGTTTGTATTATGTACTGTTTACATTTTGTACAATCGTCGTTTCTGTAAATGAGGGAAACCTCAGAGGCGTACGATTTTAAATAAAGGTTGAAATGAAAAAATTTGGTTACAGAAAAAGACCTAACCTCTCTTTCTCAGTCATCAGATAGAACATGCTCACAACATTGAACAGCAGCAATGTAGATGTCACAGACTGGGATGCAGCTCGTAGGTCAACAGCTTCTCTTAAAGCAGCCATTAGTCCATCAGTCAGTGGGCTCTCTGTGTTTGGGACAATGACACTAGAGTGGCCATCAGGAGCAAATCCACTGTTCTCCCACTCAATCTGAGGAATATCCACACCCTAAAAACAACAGAAATAGAAAGCCTTATTTGTGGTATTAATTATCTTGATAGACAGCAGCAGTAAGGTGGGCACTTATGGCTTTTGAAATCTGTATGCTCCTACTCATTTATCTTTCTGTTTTCACATACTGTAACTCATTTTCTAGGACTATAAGCCCTAAACCACTGCCCATGTTGTTTAGCAAATGTTCATGGCTCTTATTCTGACCTACACTTTTGTAATTCACTCAGCATATGAATTGTTCCCACATGTAAGAGAAATTAAATTTTCTCATCAGGAAACCTTTCTTATGCATTTGACACATCCCAACTTTTGCCATACAGTATAACTATGCTATAGTTCAAATATTTTCACCTATTTACCTTGCTGTCAGATAGCCCTTTCTGGTGGGGAACAGGCTTTATAGCCACCTACAGTATGCTCTCTTAAAAGGGTGCTCTGGGATGAAAATACAGGGGAAGTTCAATGGAGTCTGGTAGGTGTTTGCAAGAGCATGGATAGCGGTTTCAGTTTTTGAGTGGCTGAGGGATCAATACTATTGAAAGCATTGAAGTTGTAAAAATTGGACAAAGTTACCTCCATGTTATCAGAAACTGGAATTGGGTGATGGATTCGTCCCAGCTCCCACAGCTGATTTAGGGTCATATGGCCTTCTGTTCTTATAGGATGATTTGCCCAGCCACTGCGCAATGTGTCCAGGTCATCGTGAAGCCGTGGCAGGAACACATAATGGCAACAGAAGAGGTGTGTAGCATTGCCAATGTTGAGGAACCCCTCTTCTTCAAGGTAGTGTAGAGCATCATAGTAGATGACTGTAACAGCTGTCCACATGTCTCGCCATAGCCTCTCTATCCTGGAAAATTGCGAGTTTACCAGAACATTTTAAAGTTAAAGGACAGGGAATGGCAATATTTGCATTTGTGGCAGATTTGACATGGAATTATTATGTATGTATAATAAACAACTGATCATGTAAGATCTCAGCAGTTTCTTTTGTTGAGAAAAGGTTTCCAGCAACAACAAATGCACAGATGGATTTTATTTTAAATGCAATCCAATGATCTGATGTTCATTGTGTGTATTTCTTTATCTACCCTTTCATGAGTCATTATTGTCAGTCCAAAACAAGAGATTATGTTTTTGTAACATGTTTCTAAAACATTATCTCGTGTTATTTACATACTAAGACAATAGGTGTGACATACAAATGTAATTCGACACACACTGCCCAGCAAAAACTGTAATTTTTTTTTTTGCAGCAAGGAAGAGATTGTTTAATTTGCATGATGAAGAGGTCACAGTTAAGTACCCTTTGACTGACATCAACTCCCACCGTAGAGAGGAATTTTACCTCACACTATTGCAAATAACAGTACTGCTTCTAGTAGGTATATGTGTAGCAAACAGTACAGTTCTGGCATGGCAGCAGTGAGATGGTGTCTTTCAACTAGCAATCTCTGATCTTTTGGGCTTACCGTTGGTTGTGAACACTCTTGCCAGATATAAAGCTGCCCCTTCCAGTGCCACGGACTGTAAACATGAGACGTGGAACGTCCACATTTTCCACCCCCAGATCAGCTCGTACCCTAAAATATACCAACAATTACAACAAAGACCACATTAAGTGTTGGTTTCAACGGCCCCCCACTGCCTCAGGAAATATTTACCTAAGAGGGAAACCAAACTTCTTGACAGATTCTTGGAAGAAGGCCAGATAAATAAATTATATTTTCATCAGTCTACAGCATTGGTATTGTGTAGTGTTTGGTGAATTTATTGTATTATTGTATATATTATATTGTATATAAGCTAGTTGAAAGACACCATCTCACTGCTGCCATGCCAGAACTGTACTGTTTGCTACACATATACCTACTAGAAGCAGTACTGTTATTTGCAATAGTGTGAGGTAAAATTCCTCTCTACGGTGGGAGTTGATGTCAGTCAAAGGGTACTTAACTGTGACCTCTTCATCATGCAAATTAAACAATCTCTTCCTTGCTGCAAAAAAAAAAATTTACAGTTTTTGCTGGGCAGTGTGTGTCGAATTACATTTGTATGTCACACCTATTGTCTTAGTATGTAAATAACACGAGATAATGTTTTAGAAACATGTTACAAAAACATAATCTCTTGTTTTGGACTGACAATAATGACTCATGAAAGGGTAGATAAAGAAATACACACAATGAACATCAGATCATTGGATTGCATTTAAAATAAAATCCATCTGTGCATTTGTTGTTGCTGGAAACCTTTTCTCAACAAAAGAAACTGCTGAGATCTTACATGATCAGTTGTTTATTATACATACATAATAATTCCATGTCAAATCTGCCACAAATGCAAATATTGCCATTCCCTGTCCTTTAACTTTAAAATGTTCTGGTAAACTCGCAATTTTCCAGGATAGAGAGGCTATGGCGAGACATGTGGACAGCTGTTACAGTCATCTACTATGATGCTCTACACTACCTTGAAGAAGAGGGGTTCCTCAACATTGGCAATGCTACACACCTCTTCTGTTGCCATTATGTGTTCCTGCCACGGCTTCACGATGACCTGGACACATTGCGCAGTGGCTGGGCAAATCATCCTATAAGAACAGAAGGCCATATGACCCTAAATCAGCTGTGGGAGCTGGGACGAATCCATCACCCAATTCCAGTTTCTGATAACATGGAGGTAACTTTGTCCAATTTTTACAACTTCAATGCTTTCAATAGTATTGATCCCTCAGCCACTCAAAAACTGAAACCGCTATCCATGCTCTTGCAAACACCTACCAGACTCCATTGAACTTCCCCTGTATTTTCATCCCAGAGCACCCTTTTAAGAGAGCATACTGTAGGTGGCTATAAAGCCTGTTCCCCACCAGAAAGGGCTATCTGACAGCAAGGTAAATAGGTGAAAATATTTGAACTATAGCATAGTTATACTGTATGGCAAAAGTTGGGATGTGTCAAATGCATAAGAAAGGTTTCCTGATGAGAACATTTAATTTCTCTTACATGTGGGAACAATTCATATGCTGAGTGAATTACAAAAGTGTAGGTCAGAATAAGAGCCATGAACATTTGCTAAACAACATGGGCAGTGGTTTAGGGCTTATAGTCCTAGAAAATGAGTTACAGTATGTGAAAACAGAAAGATAAATGAGTAGGAGCATACAGATTTCAAAAGCCATAAGTGCCCACCTTACTGCTGCTGTCTATCAAGATAATTAATACCACAAATAAGGCTTTCTATTTCTGTTGTTTTTAGGGTGTGGATATTCCTCAGATTGAGTGGGAGAACAGTGGATTTGCTCCTGATGGCCACTCTAGTGTCATTGTCCCAAACACAGAGAGCCCACTGACTGATGGACTAATAGCTGCTTTAAGAGAAGCTGTTGACCTACGAGCTGCATCCCAGTCTGTGACATCTACATTGCTGCTGTTCAATGTTGTGAGCATGTTCTATCTGATGACTGAGAAAGAGAGGTTAGGTCTTTTTCTGTAACCAAATTTGTTCATTTCAACCTTTATTTAAAATCGTACGCCTCTGAGGTTTCCCTCATTTACAGAAACGACGATTGTACAAAATGTAAACAGTACATAATACAAACTATATTCACAGAAATTTAAACACCAGAGTAAACGTAAAACACGTTTAAAATAAATGTGGCACAATTCACCTTTGTTCGCTTGTTATTTTACAGATGTATTATGTTTTTATGGCAGACAAGTGCTCTGATTGGTTGTTGTCCTTTAGATCTGTAGACCCTCAGTTGTGTATAAACTACAGGTTATGAAGTTATCAGTATTCGCCATGAGCAGCAGGTAGTGATCCGTTATCGGCTGAAAAAACGTCCATACTGTGCATCCCTAATACATATACTGGGCTGTTCAATATACAACAGGCTGGCTGATTCTGAACGGAAGAAAGGAATAACTTGAGTGTTTTTCTGCTGTGAAAATACATAATAAACACTGGAGTCAATGAACACCTCTGCTGGAACGCACCCTTGGAACGCCCCCGAGTCACGTCTTGAAATCAACTTTAGTAATAGCTGGGAGTTACCATGGATAGGAGTCTGAGGCAGGGTGTTGAAAGACGACGATAAACATTTATTAAACATCAACAGTAACAAACAATTTATTAAACAGTAACAAACAATATGGTTGAAAGACAACGATAAACATCAAGGTCAACACTCTTTCCATGTTCCACTCAGGGGATGTTGGGGTGAAGTCATGCCTGCAAAAAGAAAATAAATTGTAAACTGTGATATGAAGAAACAAACAAATAGATTTCTGTCTACTACAAGGTCATTGGATCAAAGAGATGTCTAACTTCTAGAAAAACTTCTATGAAGCACAATCTCAGGAGGCTCATACAGAACCAAGTGTTTCACTGTAATGTACATGTACCTTATGTGACAAATAAAACAAAACCTTAATTCATTATATTGTTTAAAATATATAAATCAGTACTACTGAGTAATAATGCTAATCAGATCATATATATGTACAGAGTTGTAGTATTATTATGTACATTGATGCAGCAGGTATAAAGACACTATGGTAGTCATACTGGCCAGCAGCGTAACTAGTAAGAGTAGGTAAGGGATATGTACAGATATAGATATAGTAGTATCTACAGATATGTAAAAGGTTTATATGCAGTTATATGTACAAACACATGTGGATATATACAGTACATTAAGAATAAATATAATTAGGGTATACACAGCATTATTGTACATGCATGCCATCATACACTTGCCATCCTTCTTATTACTGTGTTGTGTCATCCAAAAATACTTTAATTTAGAGCCAGGTAATTCACACCACGACCATGTTACTATCACAAGATAGCGACTTAACAATAACAACAGGTAATGTTTTGTATTCTGGTTGTCACGAGACCGCCGGCCATCTTCGTATAACAGTTAGGGGACAACAAACGGGGTTCTAGATCAAATGTATGCGTTGAGCTGCGTTTTTATTACATATTACATACATATTCATTTCATAACCTACATAACATACATGTTCATCTCATAACCTTATATAAGACTTTTGATTTGGATTCTTGATTTTCGATTTGGATTCTAGCTAACGTTACCTAACTAGTAGTAGTACCTAATGTTAGCCTAGCCTGAATGAATGATTGAAAACTTTATTTAACAGATTGCAGAATGGGTACAATACAGTACGGCTCAATACACACAATTGTTAAGGGGATGCAGACCAGAGAAAGACTTTCGTCTTGTTTACATCAGGGTCCCCCATTTTCAATTCGTAGTGGTGCCTGCCGTTAGCCTACCTGTTAATTATTGTTTATCATTGAGATCAAACTTACTGTATCAACTTCAGGCTTCAGCCACCTTCTCTTCTCTTTGTCGTCGGGAGGAAAGGCTTCCTGGGTTGTTGTGATCACATGACTGACAAAGCCGTGCAGTGATAGGCCAGAAGTCAGTTCGATCACATCCAGCTCGATTGCTTTATCCTGTCTGGGTAACCCGGATGTTGGGTTTTTTACGTCGAAATCCACACCCCGCAATTTTTGACATCGAATTATATACACCGCAATTATGCATCGAATTTTTTAATGAACACTGCATTTTTACATTGAATTTTATTATGCATTCGAATTTTTTAATGAACACTGCATTTTTACATTGAATTTTATTATGCATTCGACTTTTTTTTATTAACACTGCATTTTTGGTAAACTCTGAGCAAAAAAATTCAGATACATGATTTTCATAGTATTTATTTGCAATGCTATAAATTCGGTGTCTGAAACTATAAATGCGGTGTCTGGAACTATAAATGCGGTGTCTGAAAAAAATTCAGATACATGTTTTCAAAGTTATTATACATGTTTTCAAAGTAATTATTTTCAATGCTATAAATGCGGTGTCTGATTAAATTCAAATACTTATGGCACTCATTTGCTTCCATAGTCTGACCCCCCCCCCGATTTCTCAGGCACCAGAGAACACCGGGAGGAGAACGCCATGACGATGGCTTGCTTCGTCCACAGAGATTGGATCTCGTTGACCAGAGCTGTCACTGCTGGAGACCCTGACAATAGGGTCTTTACCAAACCCGAAAACGGGTGGGGTTGTGTAAACACAAGTCCCCGCCTCAGCGTTCTCTCCATCCACCTCGACATATGGTACTGCCGTAGACATATGTGATGACACTCCCAACGCACCCGCCGCCATGTGGCGCAGGTCCGCCAGGAACTGTAGATAGTTGGCCCGGTCCCACCCGCTGTGCGTAGCCAACCCTGGACCCGTGCGAGCAGAGTGTTCCGTGTCGGGACATCTGACCCTGACACTACCCACGAGGCAATCGCACCCAAGGGGGGACCCCGACAGAAAGGGCCGGTTTGATACAGGGGACTTTCTAGGTGAAAAAAGCCCCCCCACTGAACACCCCTCCAGAACATGCTGAGGAGTTGTTCTGCAGCCGGACATGCAAGGCGTGAGGACCCCATGGGTTCCTACACACCGTAGCCCTGCAGTGATATTACTACCACCCAAATCACGCATGCCTGCGAGACCACTGCCAATCTTTCAGGAGTGGGAGGCACCAACATGATACCTGGCCTGGTGAAGGCGAGGCCGGGGAAGCCCGCACTGTGTGCCTCAAAAGGTTTCGAGCCCCCCTGCTGACAACACTTATAGTTGACAGACGTAACACCAGGCTCAACCAACACAGCTTATGGTGTGGGAGCCGCTTGACAGCACAACATTCTCACGGACAGATCCAGGCTCAGCCATCAACTGGGTGTCAGCCCCTGTCCTCATGAGAAGCGAAAAGTGGGGCCGCCCGCGCTTCAACGAAGGCACATGGGCCGCAGCCAAAGGAAACAATCAGAGCCCCCTTTTTCCGCTGGTGTTAGGGGAGGGAGTGATCGGAGAGCGGGCTGCTCGCGGCAAGACGGTGACGGCTTGTTGTTCAAGCCGAGCCCATCCAACATGGCCGATCCCTCGGCCGCCAAGGCTGTCGGCCTTGTGGACACCTGTCGACTCAACGCCCAGGATACCTCTGGCGGGGGAAAATCATGGCCGCCTGTCGAGGGCCTCGTCATCGCCGGTGATGAGGCCGCGCTCTCTCTTCTTCTGGCTGTGCGGTGTGAGGCGGTGTGGGGCCTAGGACAATACCGCCCGCGCTCCAGCAGAAGACCAAAAATCCCCTGTGGAGAGGGGAACCCTGAGCGGTTATAGCTTGCGGCTAGGTCAAAGCTAATAACGTCAACAACCTCGCGCGATGTGTCGACGTCGGCTGGCCCTCAAGGCCCCGCCACCAGACACCATTTTTTTGATAGAAAAAACAGCAATTCGAACACAGTTCTAATCGCCGCCAATACCATACCGTGGCAGTACAGGCTTTAGCAGCCCACCAGCCACTCGCCAGGCCGACCCACCCATGGCGTCGGCCGGGCGGGGCACTGTTTCAACATGTCAAAAGCAAAGGACTGATGTTAACACGGAGCATCATTGGTGGTTGCAAACAGGGGTTAAATGAATAAAAGAACTAAACCACAAAATACTGTAGAATGAGCAAGCCCATATACACAACGTTAAGGGGAGGCGGACCAGAGCGAACCAGTCCCGCATTCATTCAAAATATTCACAACAGCACACCAGCCCTAGCTTAGCCCATTTACCAAAAAAAAGGTAAACAAAGCCCCCCCTGCATACTCCCCCAATAGACACCGATTGACCGTCAGCATGAAATGGTTGAGAGGAGAGAAAGCTGTAGCATAGACAGACCTTCTCATAGCAGAGTGACAGAACAAAACAGTAGCCCACTACACTACTATAGCCTAGCGTGAGGCGATGTGGGACCCAGATCAACAACCGCCTGCGCACAAACACGCAACATGTTTACAATGTCGGCTGGACCCATAGCCCCACTACCCGACGGGGACCATGCCTACTATCTTATAGGCTACGCCTCCATAGGGGCGGGACCCGGCAGGTGTGGGTGTACTCGTTTTTATTCGTTGCGTAAGTACAATAGGTACATGAGATGAGGTATATCTTGATAGGCTTAAGAGCGGGACGCAATAAGCCAAGTACGATAATATAACTACACCGAACGACAGGCAGTACTGGTAAGTGTAGTTATTTTTAACGACAAATTAAAAACCTTATAACTAACTTTATTTCAACCAAAAATGCTTAAACAATAATGTTAGTGATAGAAGGGAACTAATTTTGTGCAAAAAGGGAAAGGTTGCCAATGTTCACGAGGCAGAATTATTACAATAGCCCTATATGGGTGGGCCGTGCGGGAAAATAAAGTGACGTCAGACTACACTTCCCTATGGGTGGTACCAGTCTGGATGGTAATTTGCCAATCTTGTGCACACGGTAGCTTTTTTACATGGGATTCAGAGACTGAATCGGCATACCATCCATCAGGCAGCATTCCTTATGTAGTATGTAGTATTCCTTATGTGACTTATGACTTTATTTTCTGTAAAAAAAATAAACATCCATACATTAGGATATTTATATTTATTTAACTTCAGGATTGATCAGAATCGCTTATTTACTTTTTAACCACCGCCAAAGAAATATCACATTTCAAGGAGTTTAAAAAAAAATAAAAACATTTGTCTGGTTTGTTGAGGCTTACTCCCTGTGACTACAATGTTGCTTTTTCAGCGTCTTTTGTCAGAAATCAAATCAAGAGAGTTTAGACTGTATGATGACATTGTCAGTCCCAAGCAGAATGCACCCTCTGATTCTAACCAGAGCCTTTTCCAGTGTCGTGAGCTGGCCTCTGCTTCAATCATACATAATCATGTACATACACCACAGCGTGCGTGCAAGCACACACACACACATACACGCACGCACACACACATACACACACACACACACACACACACACACACACACACACACACACACACACACACACACAAGCATGCACACGCACACACACATCTCATCAATTTAGCAGACAGTACTCAGGCTTGACGGGGAATGGTCCTGCGGTTTGGACACCAATCAGTCTCCGAAAATGTTTACATTTCGACTACGCTATACATGCTTTGACTTTGAGGTGCTCCTATACATATTGTTATTCCATGATTAGGGTCTATCAAAATGCAGACACTTTTACATAGGTTTCATGGAATACACACACTCGCTCTCACACACATACACATACAGACACACACACACAAACACAAACACAGCAAATATTTCTATGCATCAGTTCATCGGTTCCATTTGTGTTTTGCTAATGTCATTGTTTCTCCTTTAGACACGGTATGGTTTTGGACCATACTAAATTCTAAAAAGGCAGCTATGTTTTCATTTGCTAGAAAAAATGTTTTTAACTGAGAAATAGATAACAGAATATTTCTTGCCAGAATTTATGAGTCACCTGAAAAGTATTGCTTTGAGGCTTTTATGTTTTCTTTTTCTTTTTTCTTTTAGTTCATTGTTGTTTTATTTAGTCAGTGTGCTTACAGAACGTCTACCACTCAGTCGTGGACCTGAGTTTATCATCTCTGTTTTTCAAAAAGGTTCATATGGATCACAATGATGTTGTGCTATCCAGGATCAGGTCATCCATATTTACTTTTGTGCCGTTTTTTCAAAGCAACATTGAATTGGATCACCCTGATCGAGATACAAACTTTTCAAGATTACCAAAATCCGGATTACCAGTGTTCTAAATTCCATATCACAATGTAGGCTACTAGCTATATAAAGATCAACATATAACAATGTAGGCTACTAGCTAAAGAACAACATATCACAATGTAGGCTACTATGTAAAGAACAACATATAACAATGTAGGCTACTATGTAAAGAACAACATATAACAATGTAGGCTACTAGCTAAAGAACAACATATCACAATGTAGGCTACTATATAACGAACAACATATAACAATGTAGGCTACTAGCTAAAGAACAACATATCACAATGTAGGCTACTATATAAAGAACAACATATCACAATGTAGGCTACTAGCTAAAGAACAACATATCACAATGTAGCCTACTATATAAAGAACAACATATAACAATGTAGGCTACTAGCTAAAGAACAACATATCACAATGTAGGCTACTAGCTAAAGAACAACATATCACAATGAATGAATGAAAACTTTATTTAACAGATTGCAGAATGGGTACAATACAGTACGGCTCAATACATACAATTGTTAAGGGGATGCAGACCAGAGAAAGACGTTTGTCTTGTTTCCATCAGGGTCCCCCATTTTCAATTCATATAGACATATATGACATACATGACATACAGATAGTCAGTACTGCTACATCTATACATTTATGACATACCAGATTTGCAAATACAGTACTGTTTGTGATACAGAAGGAGTCAAGAAAAGGGAGTATATACATTTGACGTAGAAACTGTACATTGGAGGAGGTTGGGTGGGGGGGGGGTTGGGTACATTGGGATATTGACAACCATACTGGGTAATTTACATTGGAGGTGGTTGGGGGGGGGGGGGCACACTGTATAAACAAGTAACACTGTACATTGAGGGGGGGGGGGGGAGGAGACACTGTACAAACAAACACAATTGTACATTGAACTATTGACAAAACCATACTAGGTAAATGACTGTACATTGGAGGGGGTTGGGTTAGGATATTTACAGGGGCCAGTGTTGAATTGCAGTCTCCCGTAGGTGTCCCTTGAGAGAGGTTTTGAAAGTGGGTAGTGATCCACATTCCTTTACAGCTTTGGGTAGGGCGTTCCACATTGATGTGGCATAATTGCGAAACGTGTTTAGTCCCTTATTTGAGCCTACAATGTAGGCTACTAGCTAAAGAACAACATATAACAATGTAGGCTACTATATAAAGAACAACATATAACAATGTAGGCTACTAGCTAAAGAACAACATATCACAATGTAGGCTACTATATAAAGAACAACATATAACAATGTATGCTACTAGCTAAAGATCAACATATCACAATGTAGGCTACTATATAAAGAACAACATATAACAATGTAGGCTACTAGCTAAAGATCAACATATCACAATGTAGGCTACTAGCTAAAGAACAACATATAACAATGTAGGCTACTAGCTAAAGAACAACATATCACAATGTAGGCTACTAGCTAAAGAACAACATATCACAATGTAGGCTACTAGCTAAATATCAACATATAACAATGTAGGCTACTAGCTAAAAAACAACATATCACAATGTAGCCTACTGGCTAAAGATCAACATATCACAATGTAGGCTACTATGTAAAGAACAACATATAACAATGTAGGCTACTAGCTAAAGAACAACATGTCACAATGTAGGCTACTAGCTAAAGATCAACATATCACAATGTAGGCTACTAGCTAAAGAACAACATATCACAATGTAGGCTACTAGCTAAAGAACAACATATCACAATGTAGGCTACTGGCTAAAGATCAACATATCACAATGTAGGGTACTAGCTAAAGATCAACATATAACAATGTAGGCTACTAGCTAAAGAACAACATATAACAATGTAGGCTACTAGCTAAAGAACAACATATAACGGGAGCATATCTATGTTCCCCGGGTCCTATGTTCCCCGGGTTCTATGTTCCCCGCTTTGATTGATTGATTGATTGAAAATTTTAGACCACCAGCCCTGATTCCAAACTCTAACCTTAACCAGTTCGAAAGAGGGCCTAAGCTTAACCGTTCGAAACAAGGTGGACATTAATAATTAATAAAATAATAAAAATTTATAAAATGTACAATCTATTAATCAATCAAAGCGGGGAACATAGAACCCGGGGAACATAGGACCCGGGGAACATAGGGATGATCCCCATATAACAATGTAGGCTACTAGCTAAATAACAACATATAACAATGTAGGCTACTATGTAAAGAACAACATATCACAATGTAGGCTACTAGCTAAAGAACAACATATCACAATGTAGGCTACTAGCTAAAGATCAACATGTAACAATGTAGGCTACTTTGTAAAGAACAACATATCACAATGTAGGCTACTAGCTAAAGAACAACATACAATGTAGGCTACTAGCTAAAGAACAACATAACAATGTAGGCTACTAGCTAAAGAACAACATATAACAATGTAGGCTACTAGCTAAAGAACAACATATCACAATGTAGGCTACTAGCTAAAGAACAACATATAACAATGTAGGCTACTATCTAAAGAACAACATATAACAATGTAGGCTACTAGCTAAAGAACAACATATCACAATGTAGGCTACTAGCTAAAGAACAACATATCACAATGTAGGCTACTAGCTAAAGAACAACATGTCACAATATAGGCTACTAGCTAAAGATCAACATATCACAATGTATCCTACTATGTAAAGATCAACATATCACAATGTAGGCTACTGGCTAAAGATCAACATGTAACAATGTAGGCTACTAAAGAACAACATATCACAATGTAGGCTACTAGCTAAAGAACAATATCACAATGTAGGCTACTAGCTAAAGATCAATATATAACAATGTAGGCTACTGGCTAAAGATCAACATGTAACAATGTAGGCTACTAAAGAACAACATATCACAATGTACTGTAGGCTACTAGCTAAAGAACAATATCACAATGTAGGCTACTAGCTAAAGAACAACATATAACAATGTAGGCTACTAGCTAAAGAACAACATATAACAATGTAGGCTACTAGCTAAAGAACAACATATAACAATGTAGGCTACTATGTAAAGAACAACATATAACCATGTGTTTTTGTTAGGGATGCTTGATATTGGCTTTTTTTACCGAATCCGATATACCGATATTGTCCAACTCTTAATTTCCGATACCAATATCAACCGATACCGATATATGTAGGGTCCCCCCCCCCCCACTCCCCAAAAACTGAATAATTTCAGGTAATTAACATATCCCTTGTTGTGGAATTAACACAACATTATGCATACTTTTGACAATAAATAAAATCAGAATTTGTTCTTACTTGCTTGCCTGGGTAAATAAAGGTTATAGAAATGTAAAAGAAATAAAAATAAAAAATAAAATTTAAAAAAAAATTTAAACCGATACCGATATTTTCCGATATCACATTTCAATGCCGATATCGGCCGATAATATCGGTAGGCCGATAATACCGGACATCCCTAGTTTTTGTATCCCAATCCTATACTAAAACATTTCAAACGACCCTTACTGAAGGTTTGATCCAGATCAAAACCAAGACTGACTTACATGATGTAATCCGATTTCAGAATCCTTTTTTTCCTTCTCTTTTGAACAACCCGTTTTCAAGATTACTTCGGTAACAACTGGGCCCAGTCAATCAAAAATTGACTCAACCATCCACATTTAGGCTTTATTTCCAGCTGTCTGTCACGCTGTGCTGTTTAGGAACGTTGTGTGTGTGTTCGCAAGTGTGTGTTTATGCTTCTGTGTATCAGATCGTGACAGCTATCATCTCAGACATAAAGCGGGGCTGTTCTCTAAAGGCTCTGCTCCGTTTCACATTGTAAACGTCTCGTCCTGTCAATGGCGACGGGGACGGGGACCTCTGCCGCTCTCAGCCATGACTCCTGCAGTATTTACATGTTTACACTCATAATTTCCATCTGTTGTTTCTGGAACAATCAGCAGCTATAGAGGCCGGGGGGGGGGGGGAGAGAGAGAGAGAGGAGAGAGAGAGAGAGAGAGAGAGAGAGAGAGAGAGAGAGAGAGAGAGAGAGAGAGAGAGAGAGAGAGAGAGAGAGAGAGAGAGAGAGAGAGAGGGGGAGAGGGCGAGAGAGGGCGAGAGAGAGAGAGAGAGAGAGAGAGAGAGAGGAGAGAGAGGGAGAGAGAGAGAGAGAGAGAGAGAGAGGAGAGAGAGAGAGAGAGAGAGAGAGAGAGAGAGAGAAACACAGAGGAGCGGCTGTGAATCGCGCTGCACTCAACTTGGGTTTCATGATTGGGAGGCTGGGGCTGATTACGCCTCGGCAAGGAGGCGGAGGAGGAGGAGGAGGAGAACAAGCGGGGTAGAGGAGGAGGAGGGGGACTGATTTTCTTTTCTTCAAGGCCCCTGTGTTTTCTGATGGAGGGGTAGAGAGAGCCAGGGCTCAGGGGATCACTGCTTCCCCTCGGAGAGAGTGCTTTCGCTGGGGTGGAGATCAGTCAATGCGGGCCTTCTGACCCCGCTCACCCCCTCAGTTTGACCGACCGACCCACCGAACTGAATTCATCGACGGACTGCAGATTACATTACAAAATCAATCACACAATTGAAACACGTTCAATACAGTATTGACATTTTAATGTAGTCGATCGTGAATGCGATGGAGGTGTTTATCGACGACAAATACTGTAAAAAAATTATAATAAAATCTGTTCAACCCTGGTGAACATATGCTGACATCATTCCTGAGGTTGTTAGGGTAAATAGTCATTTACAGTCTCCTTACAGAGGAGCCAAATGCATGAATTAAAGTTATACATAATATATATGTATTTTACTGTTGTTTGATTTATTTAAAACAAACCAATCTAAAAAAATTTCATCCGGAATTAAAAAGAAAAACTGACGTCAAGGAAGACTGGACTGCATGTTGTGAGTATTTCATTTTCACACCATTACAATTGACACCAATGCTTCAAGTTTGAATATAGGCTACTCCTAATGATACATTGCTGGCACAACACACAGACTACTTTATCCCTTAACTGAAGACAATTTCAAGCAAATTATCAAAACATTTCCCCCACACCCCCCTCTCCAAAAAAAAAAGAATCATATCCAAATTAAGTCAAAAGAAAACTATTTCTATTGAGTAGTAAACCTAACCACCCCAGAGGACTAGTAGCAGCTTTAGAAAAGGCTGTGATACTGATGACTGTGTGTACAGAGGGATAAAGAAAGCAAAGAAACCCAGGCAGGATGAAAGAGCATGCCGGGTCCCTAGCGATGTGGCTGCAGACGTAGTCGGTTTCCAGCACGGAGCCCAGGACCAGCGTTGGGTTTCTCCGGGGCCGGAAGTGGCGCGTTTCCCCTGGCGACAAGCTCTTCCTGCAAAATAAAGAAATCATTAGGAGGATGACAGCCGGGCCAGGCAACGGAAGGCCCAGGGGACCCCGACCTCGGAGAACTGCCACCCAGCATTAGCTAGCTAGCTGGAGCTCTGGTCTGCTAGCATCACCTCTTCCACAAGGTAAACAATTCCTGCTGCAACCAGGGGCTTTTAGTTGAGGTCAGTTTAACTTGCGGGATTGTTCTTTCTTAATGTCCTGGTTTCTCGAACTATGGGTCAGGACCCTCAAATGGGGTCCCATGGCTTTCATCTGGTGGATCCTCCCACATAGCAGTATAGTGTTAACATTTGTCTTGTGTTTCAATGAGCCTGGGTCCCATGACAAAAACGTTTAAGAAACCACTGTTGTTCCTCCCTCTCTGTCACTCTCTTCATCACTGGCTCTGACTCACATGTATCTTTCTAAGTGGTCCTGTGTAGCTCGACAGGCAGAGTCTGCCACTAACACTATCAGGGTTATGGGCTAATTTCTCACCGGGGGGGGGGGGGGGGGCCCAGCCACCCAAGCTAAAACACATACGCATGCACTCACGGCGCTGTAATATGCTTGTGTTATGTCGTAATTTCACTCGTAAAGTCTGAGCTAATGGCCGAGAGCGGAGGATCGGAGGGCGGAGAGGAAGGTGCAGAGAGGCGGAGACGATGGGAGGAGCGTGCCGAGCATTTCTGACATGTGAACTCAGGATAATGCGCAGCGGGTCTGAGGCGGTAGGGGTCCGGGCTTGGCAGTGACCCCTGGCAATCACGGCGTGTGGCGAACGCGCCGGGGCCCCCAGCACCGGGGGCCTTCTGGGAGCACGCCGCACCGCATTCCAGACCCCGAGTCATCCTCAAGTATTTCCTCCACAAGCCGTCGCTTTACTCCTGCCTGCCAGACAAATGTAGCCCAAGAGCCAGAGGACTTAGGGGTGCATTAAGAGTGCTCTCCCGAAAACCATCAGGACTTGACCTCGACTGAAATGATTACACTATAAGACAGACATTTTTGAAGTTGATCCCGAAAGATAGTCTCATCTTGTGCTTAAGGGCTTTCACAGGGTAAATCTACGGTGCCCTTGAAGAAATCTGTTATCGTAGCTGTTATTATCTGCGATAAATGCTGCTATTGTATGTAGTTAGTTGTTATTTCAGGATTAGTCTGTTTCAAGCTGAGGTGTATTGTTTAATTTCTTTATATCGACTTTTACTCACTAATAAATGATAAACACAGTAATGATGTGCAATGATCAATGTCATCATTATTCATTTCATCATCATCAACAACAACAACAACAACAGCATATTAATATTTAATATGTAATATGATTGTAATATTACTCTATTAAAATATTTGAATTTATATAGTCTGTACACATACACATACACACAAATGCTGATGTCCTGCTTCCCCTTCCTATGCTGATGGTCACTGTGTGTGTGTGTGTGTGTGTGTGTGTGTGTGTGTGTGTGTGTGTGTGTGTGTGTGTGTGTGTGTGTGTGTGTGTGTGTGTGTGTGTGTGTGTGTGTGTGCGCGCGCGAGCGCATGTGTGTGTGTGTGTGAGAGAGCATGTGTGTGTGTGTGTGTGTGTTTGAGTGTGTGTGTGTGCGAGCGCGTGTATGTGTGTGTGTGTGTGTGTGTGTGTGAGAGAGAGCATGTGTGTGTGTGTGTGTGTGTGTGTGTGTGTGTGTGTGTGTGTGTGTGTTTGAGCGCGTGTGTGTGTGTTGGTGTTAATGATGACCAAAAGGTGTCATGGCATCACACGGCTGCCACCTCCAGGTGCCTTGACTCCGTTTCCATGGCAATTAGGAGCGACATAGGTTAACACCTGCTGGTGCTCATTCATGGAGATTAATGGGGCTGCTCAACCAGGACACACACACACACACACACACACCACACACACACACACACACACACACACACACACACACACACACACACACACACACACACACACACACACACACACACACACACACCCACACACTTGCTGGACCCCTGTCCCCTCTAATTTGATCAAATACAGCTTCCATCTCTCACAGAGGGGAGTGACTGGACATCCAGGTGCTGCTGCATTTAGACATAGATGTACAGGAACATGAATGGGATGAATGGCAAGCAGCATGAAACCGGACTGATTGTATCTGGATACACCCCACTAGCCACTACAGTGTGAGGCAGAAGGTTAGCCGGTACATGAGGTCATTACTAAGCATTTTGTACCGGAAAACAAGGACAGTTTAAAAAAGAAACTTGTCTATATATACATAATATATGTCATGCATGAGTGTAGCTGCAGCCATGTTATCCAAAACTTCTTCTGTTTACTTTGTGTGTTTTTTTTCTTTTTAAAGCTATGGTGAAATTGATTCAAGGCTATTTTAGACCACATCATTCTATATTTTACATTTACATTTAGTCATTGAGATGACGCTTGTATCCGGAGTGTCGTGGTGTTATGAATAACTCTCTTATGCTTTGTATAAAGATGACTGTGCCAGGCTTTATTATCTCTACCAGGCGAAAACCTGGGGGAGATCATGTAATCGGTCCAATCGGTGTGTGTGTGTCTGTCTGTGTGTGTCTGTCTGTGTGTGTGTGTGTGTGTGTGTGTGTGTGTGTGTGTGTGTGTGTGTGTGTGTGTGTGTGCGTGTGTGTGTGTGTGTGTGTGTGTGTGTGTGTGTGTGTGTGTGTGTGTGTGTGTGTGTGTGTGTGTGTGCGTGCGTGCGTGTGTGTGTGTGTGTGTGTGTGTGTGTGTGTGTGTGTGTGTGTGTGTCTGTCTGTGTATCTGTCTGCAGCAATTATGAAAACTACAGGAAATGTAAATGTGAAAACACATCGCTACCTACAGGTCTAACGATCCCACATGAGCGCTGCACGAGCTACACATGTTTTAGTAACATGATGAGCATTCTGTATGAGCTAGACATGTTTTAGTAACATTGATGAGCATTCTGCACGAGTTACACGTGTTTTAGTAACATTGATGAGCATTCTGTACGAGCTACATGTGTTTTAGTAACATTGATGAGCATTCTGTACGAGCTACACGTGTTTTAGTAACATTGATGAGCAGTCTGCACGAGCTACACGTGTTTAGTAACATTGATGAGCATTCTGTATGAGAGAAAACGGTGCTTTTTCAATGTATGTGATGTATAGATTGGGGAGAGATGACCACAGCTAAAATGGTAGATCGAAATGTGCATGGAAGCAGGAGACGGTGATAGAACGGTGACCAGCGGATTGAATACACTGCCAGCGAGGGTTTTTGTTTTGCATTCCTTGGAAGAACACAGATAAGAGTGTACTGTAGGCCCAGGAGGGAGAGGTTCATCTTAATGAAACGTGAGTTTATTAGTGTTAGAGGTTATGCAGTTGTCATGACAACACGTCGCATGACAACCAGAAGGCGGGGCCGTCGTTGCGACGACGAACATCTATAAATAGAACGGTGTTTCCGGTGTAAGGCAGACGATAATCTGACCGAGAGCGAGTAGGACT
>NW_028170530.1:0-2000 GCF_963971535.1 Notolepis coatsorum
CAGACCACTGTCCACTGTCCAGACTGCATCCGCCATATAGCTTGTTAGCTGTTAGCACCACAACAAGACAGTACTTGATTTCTTTGTCCATTTCCGCGTCGAACAGACTGCAAACTACCTGGCGTTCTATCGCCATGCTCTAAGACAAACTCTAACCTTAACCAACTTTGAAAGAGTGCCTAAGCTTAACCGTCGAAAGAACTTGCAGTCACGCTCTAAGACAAATAGCTTGCAGTCACAACAACACAACTATCTCTACCACCAACCTAGAAAGAATAAGCTAGAATTGGAACATAGAAATTGGATTCGGCCAATCAGAGATCGTTGGCTGCGACGGATACAGCGATCAAACAGTGACGCGCACTCAGAGCGCTATTGCGTCTAGCCCGGGCCGAGAAATACAAAAAAATAAAAAAATAAAAAAGTGAGTCACTTCCTGTTCAGGAAAACAAGTATTTTTTATTTTATATATTAACGTTATTGTGCATTGGAAACACAAACATACTTAAAATGAGTAAATATTATTCATTTTAAACATGTTTATATTATTTATAGGGCTATAAAACAAAAAACAAAAATTTTATTTTTCTTGTTCTTCTCTCATGAGGGGGGGGGGGGGGGGGGGGCAGCACCCGAGCGCCCCTAGTGGCGAGCCGCCACTGATAACGAGTGTGTTTATGCAATCAGAAAACTATATTATCAAGCGTTACTGACTCATCTATCACTTTACACTTTCTTTTACTTAAACAGTTTACTGTACAGTCTACCACAAACGTTGTCGCCATCAGGGTCAAGACCGTTTGCCTTTCTACCTGCTCCACAGAACGTGTTGACTTAGAGGAGGGGAACAAAGGGGAAGCGTGGCTGTACAGCTCATCAGAGCAATCAACAAACGCTCTGGAACAAATACAGGCTACAAGTCCAGTCCACTGAACTCTGGAAAAAAATTCAGTACAGCCACAAATTACAGACAGTATGTTAGAATTATATGATTTTTTCATTTATTCATTATTTTTTTGAGGGGGGGGGGGTGTTTTACGTGAGTCAGTACACCAGAAAACAACCAATATCAGCTTAAGTTATCTATTCAATGCACTGTATGAGGATGAACACGCGTGTCAGCGATAAAGGATTTAACCTGGGTGTTTCTTGAGCCAGGACGCAGCCACCAAACGCAACTCAAACTGGATACAATGCTGGCAGTGGAGCACCTTTTAGGGCTTTCAAAGGAAGCATTTCTTCCATGGCTGTAAAGGATTAGGGCCATTATGGACTGTATATTGGACTTTAAATAGAGGCTTTGTTCCTTTATGTCCAGAAGGGGTCAGCCGTGTACTGCTTCTAATTATTTCCTCCACCATCTTTAGGGCATGGGAGTAGGCTACCCTTTCTCTGTTTCTTTTCTATTTCTTTACCTCTATCACGCTTGCACCTACAAGTCTTTCTTTACCTCTATCACACTCGCACCTACAAGGCTTTCTTTACCTCTATCACACTTGCACCTACAAGTCGGCAGGGCGCTAGGGGAACTACACGACCATCTGAACGTGCACCAGATCAAGCATCCGGACGCAGCCATGATCGTAGCCGGGGACTTCAATCAGGCGAATCTGAAGAAAGTCATGCCGTCTTTCTTCCAGCACATCGTCTGCTCCACAAGGGGAGGAAATACACTCGACCACTGCTACACCCCGTTCAGAGCCGGATACAAGGCTGTACCGGCTCCACCATTAGCGGGAGCAACAAACACGTCGGATAATGCCGCCATCTTTTTGGTCCCAGCATATAAACAGAGATCACGTGACGCCGTCGTGTCACGTGAGGTAAAAAAATGGGACGACCAATCAGAGGCCACGTTTCAGGACGCACTAGATGACGCCGACTGGGGAATGTTCAGGAGGAGTAACAGTGACGTCAGCGATTTCACAGACGCTGTGGTGTCATTCATAACAACACTGGCTGATAGTATCGTCCCCACAAAGAAGGCGAGGGTGTTCCCA
>NW_028170529.1:0-7500 GCF_963971535.1 Notolepis coatsorum
GCAAACAGAGCAAATTCCGATGGGCTCAACTGAACTTCAACCCCCCCCCCCGACCCCCCCCCAGCACAGACAAAGGGTTAGCTTAGCAGTGGCTAACCAATTCAGACAAAGGGTTGCTAACGTTAGTTCGAAGTAATAATATTCATATTCATATTGCGAGACCGATCACAGAAGGTGCCAATTAAAATGATTTACCCACATAATCATGCTCTTCAATTTACCTAACGTTACTTGTTATATTATGAACAGGATACACACACCGTGCGCTACCCACCTACCCAGTGGCTAACGTCGGCCCCACATAACGTTAGCCACTGGACAATCATCACAGTCCCCCGTTTTGTTGCTTTTTTATCAACAAGCCCAAACATTCTAGCTAACGCTATCACAATGTCCACGATATGTTTAAAAAGTGTATCGTTAATTAACTGTACCCGATATTTATTTAATATGTGCCTTTTGCGGTGAAAATGGCAGACGTTCAAAGTCATAACATGCGCAACGTGTAATCTAACTAGTGCACAATGAATCACGTTAAAAATATAACTTAAATAACTTCTCTTAAACCAGTATTCGTGATTCTTCCTAGAGCCAGGACTTGACAGTGCTAAGCTCATCCTTCTCTCCCTCTCTCGCTGTATGTTCAATGATTTGAAGTAGCGTTACACTAATAAATATTTCACTTAATTTGCAAAAATATTGTAAAATCATTAAGTCTGATTATAAGGTATTCTCCTCTCTCTTGTGTGTTGTTTTGTGTGTGTGTATACATTTACTATAGGCTACTCTTTTTGACATGGATTAGGCCTAATTAGCTTTAGCAATCCTGATTCCTGAGCCTATTTTATTCAAAAGGAAGATATTGATTTAAATATGTATATAGCCTATATATAAAATATATTTAATCATATCTCCTGTGCTGGCACAAGCAATACCATAGCGTGTGGAGTGGAGAGATAACACACAATATATATAATAATTAATGGAGATGTACTAAAAAACTACTCATGTACAGTAGGCATCCACACTACACAGCATTTATAGACATAAATAAACTTCATGGCTCATCTCCTACTCTGGGTATTCAGTAGGTGGTGTCAAAGAGGCAACTACCCATGTGACCTGAGGATACTAGTAAACATTTTGAAGTATTAAATTGCAAATAGAATCAATTGTTGTTGTTCTAAATTAATCATTTAGATTAATCGACTAATCGCTACGTTTGTGGACAGCGACTCCTACAGGTCGGTTGGGTGACGCCTGCAGTGCCCTGCACAGCAGAGACAGGAAGTATCGGGGGCAGCGTGAGCCTCCCACGCGTTACTCCTCGCCACTGAGAGTCCGCGCTGTCTGGTGAAAAGATGCGACAGGCTGCCTCCTCGTGTACCGGAAGGGGACACGTGATGCAAGGCTTCTATCCTCACTACAACAGACCAGTGGGGGGCATAGTCTAGCAACGTTCAAGACAAGGGAGGGGAAAATTGGCAATACGAAATTGGGATGGGAGAAAAATAAGGAGAAAAAGTGGATACAAAAAAAGAATCATACACATAAACAAATAAACACATGCACAGCCTATGTACAGAAAGAAATAAACATGGGAGGAGTAGGGGGGGGGTGAAAGTATGTGTGTGTATCATGTGTGTGTGTGTGTGTGTGTGTGTGTGTGTGTGTGTGTGTGTGTGTGTGTGTGTGTGCGCAGTGTGTATGCAAACAGATGTGTGTGTCTAGGTGCGAGTATGAAGATGAATGAGTGCTTGTATGTTGTGTGTGAGAGGGTGTATGACACTACCATAGTAAGTTTAGTAACCTTGCCTGACTGGTTGCCTATGTGTCTGTGGCTGCTGCCCTCACTGGCTAACAATTCCTCAGATACAACCGTTTTTGAACATTGTTATATGAATGTTGTCATTTTCATTACAGTTGTTTGATATGGATATTGGTTTTTATATGACAGACATATTCTACTACTCTACATCATCCATTTCATCTATTCTCTATACACGGAGGACACAGGCCTTCATACATTGACCAGTATTTTACCCTCATGTACACAGTGCTCTCCCTTGAGTGTTCAATTGAAGCCATTTTGTGTTGTATCAGTAATTGTGTTTGTTAGACGGTAAGGTGTAATGTATACGTCCATACATCAGTGATTCTCTCTTGCGCCAGTGCACAGTGCACAACACACACACACACACACACACACACACACACACACACACACACACACACACACACACACACACACACACACACACACACACACACACACACACACACACACACACACACACACACACACACACACACACACTCAGGCACACAGTTGGGGTTTAAGTGGTTTTGGGGGTAGATGCAGTAAGGTTTGGTCTGCAGGCTGAGCGCTGTGAGATAAGCTGAGGGATTGTGGGGGATTTCCACCTGTCTGGGGCTATGGTGGAGAGCATGGGGGAAGTGTGGTGTGTGTGTGTGTGTGTGTGTGTGTGTGTGCGTGTGTGCTCTTGTGTTGCTCTTGTGTGTAGTAGTAGTTGTGTCTTCTTCACGCTCCCTGTGCTGCCGTCCGTCAGCTGTGAGCTGCTCAGTTCACCACAGGGCCAGCAGGCTGGTCATCCCCTGTCCGTCTGCCTATGAGACAAGCTTACTACCTGTAGACTGATGAAGACTTCCACACTGTTGCACACACACACACACACACACACACACACACACACACACACACACACACACACACACACACACACACACACACACACACACACACACACACACACACACACACACACACACACACACACACACACACACACACACACACACACATCACACACACACACACACACACACTCCTGCAATGGGAAAGTAGCGATTCATGTTTGCATTGATTCAAAGAAAATCTAATCACAACCACCCTTGTTAGATCAGCCTGTCGATGGAACGTGCTGGTGATGGATTTTCTTCCCTCCATGTCGGATAGCATAACGCTTCTCGTCTTCCTCCACTAACGCGCTCATGAAGCTATAGCTCTCCGCCTCGCCGTTTCACCCGCACGCCGGGCCGCCACCCGTGTGCGTTTGTCTGTGCGCACGCACACCGTCATCCGGGCGGCCTCATGCATATGCACGAGGCGGCATGGCAGTAGTGTGACTTGGGGGAAATGAATGCGCGGAGTGCAGGGCACCCGTGTCCCTTGCTCAAGTGCGCCGGCGGGCGCTTAATGGGAGCGCAATTTAACTAGTGGTTAATCAGTGCGTTTCCCCCGGTTCACCCTGCAATGTATAATAGACAATCAGCCCCCCAGTAACACTGACGCTGCTGAGGACGGTCAATTACTCATCGGCGTCTTGTTAAACACACAGTTCAGCCAGACGGGGACAGACTGCTCTGCTGGTGGCATTATTATGGAACAGAAGAAAGCAAAGCAACGCTATCTGTCTGCAGGAGAGGAGAGGAGAGAGAGAGAGAGAGAGAGGAGAGACAGAGAGAGAGAGAGAGAGAGAGAGAGAGAGAGAGAGAGAGAGAGAGAGAGAGAGAGAGAGAGAGAGAGTAGATGAGAGAGAGAGAGTCGACAAGAGGCATGCACTTAAGAGAGCTGATTCCCTTTAGAGAGGTTGGAGAGAAAGAAGAGAAGAGAGAGAGATAGAGAAGAGAAGAGAAGAGAGATGAGAAGGAGAAGAGAGAAGAGAGAGAGAGAAGGAAGAGAGAGGATGAGAGAGGAGAGAGAAGAGATAGAAGAGAAGAGAGGGCCATTCTGGAAAAGCAGTGGGGGTTAAGGGAGGAGAAGGAGATAAAGAAGAGAGAGAGACAGATAGGAGAGATGCTGAGAAGACTTGACAAAAGGAGAGAGAGAGAGAGAGAGAGGAGAGTAGAATAGTCCAGAGTAGAGGTAGAGCGAGTCAGACAGAGGGAAAGGTGTATGTGTGTGGGGGGGGGGGTGAAATGGAGCAGAGCAATAAGAGAGATTGAGGGCATGAAAGTGAGAGATGGAGAGCATAAGATAATGGCGGGAGGGAGAGAAATTGAGAAAGGGACGCTGGGGAATAGGATAGAGAGAGAGAATGTGAGAGAGAGGGGGAAGAGAGCCTGAGAAAGTGTGTACTCAGCTGTGAGATGAGACCTTCGCCTTTCTCTGCCCGTGGGGGGAGGGGGGTGTGAGAGAGGGATGAGAGAGAGAGAGGGAGGGAGGGAGAGAGGAAGGGAGGGGAGGGAGAGAGGGGAGGGGGGAGAGGGGGACTGTCTGATGAGGGGGGAGTGGGAGTTGGACGCACGCACGTACAGGCTCACGTACATGCGCACACAAATGCATACACATACTGTATACACACAAACAGACACATCTTTGTCACACACACACACACACAGTACATACACACACACTGTACATACACACATACATACACTGTACATTAGGCCTGCCACGATAACACATTTTGCTGGGCGATTAATTGCCCCCGAAACATATCGCGATAAGCGATATTATTGCGACCGGTTAGAGAATTTTTTTGAGAAATTTATTTCCCAAAACTTTTATTTTGAAGCCCACCGCTCCGTCTTTTCCGGTGTTTAAGACTTTTATTTTGAAGCCCACCCGACCGGGACCGGAAGTATTGTTGTGATTATCCTAGCCGACAACTTGTCTCGTCCGGTTGTGTTTTTTAGTTTTAACGTTAGCTACTAACGTTAGATGCAGCTACTACAGGCAATCAACGATGAGGAGGAAGCGTCAAAGCAGTATTATAATAGAATAGCTGTGGTGCGTAGGCACTGCAGCACGACTCGAAAACGACCCTGTTATAATAAATTAATTCATGTTTAACTTGTTCCCGTCTCCAGTCCTTTGACTAGCCCCACCCGTTCATTGTAAACAATGATGCATGTAATTGTATTAACGTTATTCTGTGTTATTCTAACGTTACACTACAAATAACGCTACTTGGTTAAAAGGAGCAACACTATTGAGAAATGTAGTTAAGCTATGTGGTGTTGCCGCCCACGGAGCTCCTGTGCTGTGCTCTGTAGTAAAGCCAGCGGCCCGCCTCCCAACACGGACAGTGACTGACAAGGGGCACTGGTTCCGCCTCATTAAAACAAACGCGCAAATAGCAATTAATCGCGTCCGTCAAAATCATTGCATTCATTTAAATTATCGCGTGCAATTAATCGATTTATTTGCTTATCGCGGCAGGCCTACTGTACATACACCACACATACTGTACTGTACATACGCACTGTACATACATACATACACACACACACCGTACATACACACACACTGTACATTCACACATATACACACTGTACACACACACTGTACGTTCATACACACACACATACCTACATACTGTCCACATGCACACTCACATGCACACACACACACACACACACACTGTACATATACACATATAGATACTGTCCATAGATTACACACACACACACACACACACACACACACACACACACACTACACACACACACACACACACACACACACACACACACACACACACACACACACACACACACACACACAGTACACACACACACACACACACACACACACATTCCCCAAGGTAACAATCTGATCTGCCTGATTTACACGATTCCTCCACTGGGCCGGCAGACGACCGTCCTGTATGTAGATCTATACTGTACATGTCTGGTCAGCGTGGCGCTGTGCAGGAGAACATACTGTATGTGTCACTCGCTATAAACCTCCCCTGACGGTGGCAGAAGAATGGGAGGAAGTGGCGTGACGTTCCCTCCACCCACTCACACATGTATGTATCCATCCACGGCCCTATAATTCTAACCATATTCTCTCTCTCTCTCTCTCTCTCTCTCTCTCTCTCCTCTCTCTCTCTCTCTTCTCTCTCTCTCTCTCTCTCTCTCTCTCTCTCTCTCTCAGGCAGTGGACTGATGGGCAACTCCTCGGCCTCCTTCATGGGACATTTCTGGCCAGCAGTCTGGGCTCGCCTCCCTCCCACCCGTCTCATCCCTCCAGGCCTCCTTCCTCCCCCCTCCTTCCCCCTCCTTCGAGGTGGACCCCACTCCAGCGCCTCGCAGATCTGGTTCCCCCACACGCATGAAGGTACACACACCACACACACACACACACACACACACACACACACACACACACACACACACACACACACACACACACACACACACACACACACACACACACACACACACACACACACACACACAAACACACACACACACACACACACACAGACACACACAGACACACACACACACACACAGACACACACACACATGCACACACACACACACACACACACACACACACACACACACACACACACACACACACACACACACACACACACACACACACAGACACACGCACACACACGTTCATAGCGCCCACGTACCTCATCTGACCGCACTGTCTCTTTACTGCAGAGATCTCATGGACCAGGTGCTGTATTATTGGGGCTGCAGCTCAGCGGAGTGTATTGTTACTCTGACAGCGTGTAATCTTAGCCTGTGTTAGGTTTCTACCAGCTTGTCTAGCGAGAGCACCAGTCTCCCACCCTTTTATTTGTGCCCAGAAATAGTGCTGCCTGGGCCCGGGCATGTTGGGGACAGAGCACCGCGCGGCGGTTTCTAGACAGATACGCGGGGTCGGAAGTTCAGCCAAGGAATCTTGCGGTATTCAATTCATGTCAGCAAGAATGCCACACACAGACACACACAGACACACACAGACACACACAGACACACACACGCCAATATTATTTTGATGACAAAGATATGCTTATAATTTTCTAGGGAAGAAGTCTTGGTCAACTAATGGACCTGTTGTCATTTCATGATCTCATAATCTAATTATAATGTCATCAAGTCACTGTGTTATCTTCTTTCTGAGTCGAGTCTTGTTACATTTTGGCACTCTTGTTTTAATTTTTATTTAATGTTTTTATTTACTTTAAGAATAGCCCAGCTGTTGGTCCGGGGGGGGGGGGGGGGGTGGGGGGGCGGGTGCCAGCAGGGAGTGTGTTTGTTTGTTTGTGGTCAATGAACAGTGCTGCTCTGTTGGCGTGATGCATGGCCTAGGCTGATTGGGTGCACTGTGTCTGTTGTTGATGGACAGCGAGTTCAGCCATGGGAGTCCCTGCCTGCCTCCCAAGCCCCGGCCACCGAGGGTTGAGTCAGTGGAGGGCTGACAGACACACTGCTGAGAGATCACGGGAGGCTCCACGCATCTCCAAATAAACACAGAGAGATACGGAGAAACGGTCCAGAATGAGACATTAGTTTCAGCTGTGGCAAATCTTACATGAGATCATTTCCTCATGTCATATAAGAATCTTCTTTTATTTTTTTACCTTTTAGATAGGGTTTCATTGTCAAAGATTTTCTTCATGCGGGAAAAATAGAATAATATTAATAAGAATGATGATGATAAGACTAAGCATAATAAAAGTAATGGAGGTGATTATGACTGGGATTATTACTCAGTTGGCAATGGAG
>NW_028170529.1:12500-30796 GCF_963971535.1 Notolepis coatsorum
TGGTGTATATAGTGTATCATCATTCCATCTACCCCTTGGTTATTTCTGGAGTCTGTGGGTGGCATGGAGGACATGGGGGGACATGGGGTTGTTTCAGTACTATAGCATTTGTTATTGAATGAATTGAATATTGAATTGAATATTTTAAATGAGCCAAAACATAGTGAACTGCAGAAATTCAGATTGAGTCAAGCTGTTTCAAAAGAACATAGTTTATTTCTGTCGCCACAGAAAGTATCCTCAGTAAGTATCCTCAGTTTACAATCAGAGACAAGTGTAACACAAGCGTCCGACCAGAAAGTGAGAAAGAGCTCTGGTCAGACTTACAATTAAATACATATGTTTGGGATGACAAATGGAAAACAAAGATGGGTTTAGGGGTTTTGTCGTATCTGACACAAGATTGATATGAAACAAAAGACAACAAAGAGAAGGACAAGATGACATATTCTGAAAATATGACATAATCTAAGACAAATTGTCCTGGGCCTTGGTCGTTGTTTGTTAACACTGTTAAGACTGTTGCCCTAGTGTCTGAGAAACTGTATACTAGTTAACTATATTAACTAGGCTGTACAGAGAATATGTTGTTTATATTTTCTGTTTATTCTATACTTTAGCATTTTTCTTTGTTTTTAGCTATGCGACTTACTGTGAAGCACTTTGGTTGACAAGTGTCATGTCTAAATGTGCTATACAAATAAATTTGATTGATTGATTGATTAACTGTCTAGACTAGAGTACTAATAGGCCCAGTAAGCTGTACAAATTATGTAATAGGATGAAACATATAATATTTTCCATAACATTCCCCCCTGTTGATCAAACCCTTGATCAAAATAACTAGACAATGTTATCACTACAAAAAACAACAATCATGTAATCACCAACAACCAAAACCCCATCTTACAAATGGCTAAATGCTGTTAAACATCAATCTAAAAATTATAAAACAAGAACTTAAACCTGAAATAACAAACGTAAATGTAAAATACTGTTAAAACGCTGTGCAGAAACGTAATCATTACGTACAATGTCCCAAAAGGTTTTATCAGACGAAACAGAAAATGGAATAACACTTTATTACATCAAACAGCCAAGAGTCAGGCATGGTACTGTTACGTATGGCATTCCACATATCATCCACATATCATCCTTCGGACAGTTGGATCACCTCGAAGATGAGTTGGGACGTTGGCATACCACCGTTGGAGAGAGGCGCTCTTTCACCCTCATCTCTTGACTTAGATGATCAACTATCATGAAGTTTGTGTCTCTTTGCAAATGTTCCATTTACGAAGAGCGTATGTAGCACTTGTGTCACTAACAGTAACAGCTGTTCGCCACGGACCAGTTCTAGGTTCGAATGAGGAGAGGAGTAATATACACAGTTAAAGGAGTAGTAGACCAAAGACAAGGTTATAACAGTGACCGGTAGTTTATTCACAACAAGCGCGCTAGCTAGACAATTACAATACATACAGTCAGGTAAAGTGAAGTATCCCTTTTAGGTTCTTTCATTAACCACTCCTTCTTTCAGGAGGGTTAGTTCGGTATCCGGTTCTAGGTTGATTGGATCAACACATTTGGTTCGGTTCAGACGTCTCTGAGGTTATCACTAGCTAAAAGCTAGGTTTAAAGTTGGACATTAGATGTATCCCTTTTTCGTGAGTAACTCATTATCTTTCTTCTGCAATTGCAGATCAGTAAACTCTATAATAGTTTATCGTTTATATAAGTCGGAGTAGAATTCTTTGAATGTATCATTTATTTTTTCAGGGTCTGTTTCAAGTACTTGTTGTGCTCTAATGGTAGTTATATCTGCAAATTTTGCATTAATTCTTAATCGCATGGCTAATAGGTGACTAGGTTTAGAACCTTGGGAGTACTGCTGTTGTCTTGTGCTACGTATTTGTATTTCCGATTGTTGTCTGTATATGGCATTGATCTCTTTTTTTAGTACCTTAACTTGATTTTCTAGTCGAGTTGAGTTGTTGTATTTTAAAGAATTAAATAACATTGAGTAAAGCGTTTCCAGCTCAGCCAGTTTTGTGCATCGATTCTTGCGCATTTTGGAGGAAAAGCTATCAGTGAAATCTTTGATCATTCCCTTTACCGACATCCATATTATTCTGGGGTCTTGCACCGAGTTTGCATTCTCCCGTAGGAATACTATAAGAGCTTCTTTGAGTTGTGTAATGAATTCCTTGTTATTAAGCAGCATCGAGTTAAATCGCCATTTTGGGGCTCGGGAAGATAGTATACCAAATGTTCCTTTTAGGAGTAAATAACAGTGATCTGATAGTGCATTGGGTATCATTTCCACTTCATAGTTATCAAATAGTCTCGGGGATGCAAAGACATAATCTATTCTGGATAATGTGTTATGTCTCGCAGATCGACAAGAGTACTTTCGGGTCGTGGGATTAAGTGATCGCCATAAGTCATTTACTAGGGATGCCCCGATCGATCGGCCACCGATCGTTATCGGCCGATATTCAGTATAAATATGCGATCGGGGAATTCCGATAATGAGTCATATTCGCCGATCGCGGAAACTGATCAAGTGGATATCTCACTCGCTTGTCTCAGACGCACAGGACCTGCAAACTGCTCCTCCTCCCTAGCCCCGCCCGCACCCGTGTAGAGTTTGTAAACACAGAGGAGGCGGCTCCTCTGCTGAGTCTAGATAGTGCATTCGACCTGAGCTAACGTTAGCTACCTAGCTATCGTTACTGTTTTATTTTCGCCGATCGTCAAAACAGATCTCACTCGCTGAGTTCTGTCTCAGACACCGGGAGCTGCACACAGTGCTGCGCGTCTTCTGCTCCTCCTCCAGCTCCTCCCGCACGCATGTAAACACGGGTCTAGTCTAGTCTAGTGGGATGGGACCTCCATGAGCTAACGTTAGCTACCGCTACAAAATGACCCAGTCAACTATTCACTTTTAGTTTAATACATGATGAGGCATTGTCTAACTGAACGGTATCTAGCCGGCTAGCTACTGATAGCTCCTGATATCAACAAATGCTCCAGCAATAGTCTAGTTATCTAGTACTAGTGTATGTTACCTCTGTTAGCTCACGTTAGCTTAGCTCACTGTTCAAAACGAAATGTCCCATTCAACTAAATAGTTCACTGAGGCGTTGTCTTAACGTTATATTTCCGGCTAGCAGTAGCTACAGACAGCTCCTGATATCAATGTCTTATAACACTCATTCGATGCATATTCGAAGCCCGGCTTGCGTCGCAGTCATTAACGGGGATAGCTGAGGGAGTAGGGTATATCTGCAGAGCCTAGGGTAAATCTGCAGAGCCGAATGTGATTTGATCAAAGCAGAGTATGTACACACAGACAGTGGAGATAGCGAGCATTTTGACTTGTTGCGTGGTGGCGATGTCTCGCAGATAATACAAGTACAAGTCTAATTATATAATATATATATTTAAAAAAAAAAAAAAAAAAAAAATTATATAAAATAATTTTTAATTTCTTTTTAATCAAAAACGATCGGTATCGGATCGGTATCGGCCGATATGGCTCACGACGATCGGTGATCGGTATCGGTGGCAAAAAACGTGATCCGGGCATCCCTATCATTTACACAATCTTCGACCAATCCTTTAATGCATTAGATGAATTCTTTTGTTCGCTGGAAAAGGCGAGGTAAGATTTGTCCATCCTTGGATTCCAAATGGCATTAAAATCCGCACCTATTATAAATGAGTAATCGGGAAGGTCTAACATTGCATTGGTTAGTGTAGTGAAGAAACCCACTTCGTACAAATTTGGGGCGTATACCGCTACCAACGCTATTTTCCTGTTCTTGTGTACAATCTTAGCTATAGTTATCCGACCATCTACATCATACCATACTCCCTTTAATTCAATATTCAACTTACGTTTAACTACTATGGCTACACCCCGAGTTCTCGTACCAATAGAAGAGTGACTAATATTATGATATGTGTTGTCCGCTAACTTATCTATGTCTTTCTCTAGAATGTGCGTTTCGCTTAGCAGAGCAACGTCCACCTGTTCTTTTTTCATCAGTGTGAGCACGCTTTTGCGGTTGAGTTGGTTATTTATTCCCCCAGTGTTCCAGATCATTATATTCAAACTAGCCATAATCTATACATGTTGTAGTGTAGTTTTTGGTAATGCTTCTGGAGTGCGAGGCAACAATAGATATACATCCAACTAGTGAGGTCCCGCTGAGAGCCGAGCTTAAAAACATACATATATACAAATAAAAATCCCCTTCCCTCCCCTCCCACGAGAGTCGTACAGGATTGTGTTCCATGAACACAACCTTCGCGTATGACTCCCTCCCTTAAACCACCGGATATCCCAGAATGATCCAATTATCCTTAACATTCCTATGTATACCATAGGATCTAACATTCTAAATTCTACCATAAGTAGAATGTCAACTGTGGCTTGGCCACTTTCCCGTTAAATAAAAATTTAAATAAGATAAAACTAAAAATAAAGACCAAAAATAAGCTTCAATTATCATGCCATAATCACTTACATTTTATATGAACTTGTGTAATTTATAATAACCCAGGCATAATATGGAGGTATTGAACTGAAAAGAGAACCTCAATAAATCAGAGAAAAGAGAAGAAAAAAACAAGAAAAAAGGAAGAGAACATTAACTTAGATCTTAAAAGAGCTTTGCTATGCTTAAACATCTAAAGTATAAATTGGAGAAGTAGTGGAAATATTTCCAATTAATAAAAAGCAGTTTTTAAATACGTATATGCAGCATTTCCCCTGGCCAGGGGTGGGCGATGATCCGTTGTGAAGAATGTTATTCCAGCCGGCCGCTGCTGTGATGGTTCTGTGGTTCTGCAGCTAGATAAATAAACTTATATATAAGTTTATATAAATCAGAAACGACCTTCGATCAAAACAAAATGGACACATATCTTAATCAAATTATTCTCCCTAAACTTTCAGAGGATGACGCTAAACAGTTAGAAACACCGATCACACTAGATGAACTTAGGGAGGCCATATCTGAAATGCAAAGTGGTAGGGCTCCTGGAAGAGACGGTATCCCACCAGAAATTTACCTCTCTTGTTGGGACATAATTGGACCCTTATTACTAAATATGATTTTATACTCAGTTAAGGAGGGGAACTTCCATAAGAATGACAATATTGCACTCATAACAGTCCTCCTTAAAAAAGACAAAGACCCCACCGAGTGCGGTAGTTATAGACCTTTAAGCCTCCTCGGAACCGATATCAAACTGTACTCTAAGGTATTAGCCATCAGACTACAAAAGCATATGACATATTTAATTCACCCGGACCAAACTGGCTTCATAAGAGGTCGCTTGATCACCGATAACATAAGACGATTACTACACGTACTAGATGCCAACAAGGAAGACAACACACCTAAGGCGATACTGTCCCTGGATGCAATGAAAGCTTTTGACAGGTTTAATGGTCGTATCTATGGGCAGTATTAGAAAGGATGGGGTTAGGAAAAGGATTCATTGATATGATTAAAGTATTATACAAAGACCCATCGGCCATGATTACAACAGGTACAATCATCTCCAAAATCTTTCCGGTATCATGCTCAGCCAGACAGGGTTGCCCTCTTAGTCCCGGACTATTCGATCTATCATTAGAGCCTTTAGTACAATATATAAGACAATCCCAATCCATAGAACCAATCATAATCAAGGGCACACAACACAAAATTAGTTTATATGCGGACGACGTAATACTGTTCATGCAAAACCCCAACACAGCATTGCCTCATCTTCTCAAGCTGATTGAGGACTTTGGAGATCTATCGGGATTTAGGATAAATTGGCCGAAGTCGGCCTTCCTCCCACTTAACGCCCCTGCAAAAAGAAATATAACCCTCCCAAAAGAGATACAGATGGTAAAACAATTTAGATGTTTGGGAGTTGAGATATTCCCAACCATAAGCCAAACGGTGAAGCACAATTACATAAAAATCCAAAACAAAATCAAATACGACCTTGTCAGGTGGTCGAAACTTAAAAACTCAGTACAGGCACGTATATCAATAATCAAGATGGACGTCCTACCTAGAATCAACTTCTTCAGCTCAATGCTACCGTTACCCCCTCCAAAGGGTTACTGGAAAGAATTACACTCCTCCACATACAAATTTCTTTGGAATAACAAACCACCACGTATAAAAAGATCCACCGCACAGAGAAACAAAGCAGACGGAGGTATGGCATTTCCAGATTTCTACCACTACTTTAAGGCGTACACTTTAAGACCACTAACAACATGGTTTGATCCCCAAGCATTAGTATCCTGGAGAAATGTAGAAGAAAATATAGTAGCTCCACACAAGCTGAAGGGCATAGTATACACCAAATTACCAATTAAGCAATGCGAACGGAGATTTGGCCCCATAATCACTCATGCGATCCGGATATGGCGCGAAACACAAAAAAAATATTCTACCCTACATAAATGGCATAATCATACTCCCTTATTCAATAACAATGCACTCTGGATAGGAAAACAACCTATAAGATTCCCTAGATGGGAAAAGCAAGGCATACACGCATTAGGAGACGTCTTCAATAAACAGGGTTTTTGTAGTTTCAAGGAAATACGCAAAAAATTTAATCTCACCAAGTCCACATATTACTTTTACGCACAGTTATTGGCATGTTTGAAGGCTCACGGTGTTCCATTAAATATACCAATTGTACACCACAGATACCACAAATTCTTCTATGAAAGAGAGACATCAAGAGGTTTTGTTTCAGATTTTTATCATCAATTACTAACGTCCTCATATGAAACCCTCCACCTAGACTCCGTCTGGAGGAGGGATATACCAGACCTGGAAAGTGATTTTGATTGGCAAGAAGCCTAGGCAAATATTTGATTCACATCAAGGAACCCGGACCATCAACAAATCAATCTTAACTATATTCACAGGACATACTTGACTCCTATAAGACTGAAAAAAATGGGTCTTATACAAGACTCCAAATGCTCCTTATGTACAAATGGGGACGAGGGGACATTTATGCACATGTACTGGGACTGCCCACCAGTTAAGATATTCTGGAAAGAGGTGACCCAGCAACTATCAAATCTCTTAACTTGGAATATACCTGTACACCCCTCTGTACTACTGCTGAATGATGTTTTTGAGTGTGCAGTACATCCACAGCTAAAGAGATTGGTTTTATCGGGTATAACAGTGGCTAAAAAGCTGATAGCATCACGATGGTTCCAACCGGAAAAAATGTGCCGAAAGGTCTGGATTATTACATATCTCGATGTGATCTATCAAGAAATATCTACAGCAAGAATTTTGGGTCTCAATGACTCCAAAATGACATTGTGGTTAGAAGTGGTGGAGAAAATAAAAGCTAGCATATAATGGTAATGTCTGGTTAGGAGCGAGGGAAAGTGGATGGATTATCCAATGGGGGGTCCGGAAGGGGGGGGGGGTACGAGCTGGAGCATATGTGTGTAGGTTTTTAGATAACAGGTATTAAGGGTATATCCTATATAAGACAATTAACTAAAATGTGATTTCATTGGATGTGCACTGACAACTAATGCTTGTATATCTTATCGTGTGTTGTCATGTTTGTTTATGTGTTTGTTTAAAAAATAATAAAAAAATAAAATACAAAAAAAAATTGTTTATCGTTCAGTAAACTCTATATCAGTTTATAATTTCAATAGGTAAGTGTTTAAACATATTAATTTAAACATTTAAGTGTGCAGGGAATGCAAGTACCTTATTAGGTGAAATTACCCTTTAACTCTTCCTTTGCCGGTGTAATACGAAGAAAGTACCAATAGAAATATTCAAGGTTATAGGAATGCAAATGAAAGTGAAATGACCCTTTAAACCATATTTCTTTACAGGAGAACCAGCAGTGATTCAACTATAATCAATATGTTATCAGCAGTGTTGTGCTAGTTACTGAAAAATAGTAACTCAGTTACTTTACTAGTTACTTCATTTCAAAGTAACTTCGTTACTGTACTAGTTACTTACACCCAAAAGTAATGAGTTACTGTGAAAAGTAACTATTTAGTTATTTAAAAAAAAAAAAAAAAAAATTGCTCAAGTCCCATGCCCCATATACTCAAAATCGGTTGATCAACTTGACAGTTTCCATTCACATCACCGAACTCTGCTAAGCAATGTGGTCTAGAGCGTTTCATTATATATTCCCTCCCCGCTGTATGTATATTTCTCTCCCACCCACCCACCCCCTCCTAATGTACAGTCCCCTCCCCATCATATGTATATACTCTGTCAGGATCTAGGGGTAACAGTACTGTATATTTGAATACCGCTTATGTCACAAATGTATCAGTACTAAATACCTATATGTCCCTATGCCATAAATGTCATGTATGTTGTGTATGTCATAAATGTCTATATGAATTGAAAATGGGGGACCCTGATGGAAACAAGACAAACGTCTTTCTCAGGTCTGCATCCCCTTAACAATTGTATGTATTGAGCCGTACTGTATTGTACCCATTCTGCAATCTGTTAAATAAAGTTTTCATTCATTCATTCATTCATCCATTCATTAATTCATTCATAACCATCTTGCAGCGTTGTTTAAGATATCAATCAAAGCATTGCAACGTTAGAATAGTTAGGATATCAATTGTGCATGAAAGGACTATATTTATATTGTTTGATTAGTATTATGAGATTCCCTGGCAGATTTCGTACAGTCAAAATCCGTTGATCTTGAGTTTCAGTTGTAAGATTCTGATCAAACTGGCCAGTATCACGTCTTCGTCTGTTTGGCTCTCCATCCAATTCCTCTGCGTTGTGTACTTTTAATGGTCCTGACGTCTCCGATACTGGTAGATAAGATCCTTATCTCCCCCCCCGTTAGTGCAATCCGTAAACCATAATACTTCCCCACCTCCGTAAGAATTCGACACTTCGACAACGTGAAATACCTTACAAGGAAAAGCATGGTTTTATTTCTCTAAACAGAAACCTCAGCTCAGATGTTAACAGATTGTATTGTCCTTGAAGAGTATATTTCTAATGATCTTTCGGTGTGTTCATATTATCGTCCTTTTGCTGTTCAGTCCAATAGTGTTCAGGCCTGTTCGTTAGCCTAAAACCATCCTCGTGGTAGCCGAAGCTACTGGTGATGTGCCATTCTCCCCCCCCCCCTCTCTCTCTCGTCGAGAGGAGAGAGTCTCTTCTGGTTTCTTCCCTCTTAGTCTCAGTCAGATTTTAGTCTGCTCAACACCCGGAAACACCGTTCGACTTATAGATGTTCGTCGTCGCAACGACGGCCCCGCCTTCTGGTTGTCATGTGACGTGTTGTCATGACAACTGCGTTTAACCTTTCACACATTAAAATGCAGTTTCATTCACTGTTGCATTAAGATGAACCTCTCTCCCTCCTGCTCTGGGAGAGTACACTCTAATCTCAGATGTTCTTCTAAGGAATTCATAACAAAACCCTCGCTGACGCGGCCTGTGCCTGTGAAATCACTGGTTCCACCACCGTCACCGTCTTCCATGCACATTTCAATCACCGTTTTAGCTGTGGTCATCTCTCCCCAATCTATACATCACATACATTGAAAAAGCACCGTTTTCTCTCACAGTGAACACATTGCACTCACCGTCACCAGTCTGCGGTGGTCGAGATGTAACGTTAGTCCAGTTGACTCCAGCAGCCCTTCAAACATGTTCTTTATCTCGTTTCCATGTTGTATATTAATTATCTCTCCAAGTAGTTGCTAAATGGTTTGTTAGTTCGTTATTATTACTGCGTTCTTATTATGTAGATTCATAGCGAGCGTCCTCTTGTTGTTTACTGTAGAGAGCGTCTATTTCTTTCAGAACGTCAGTGGCCAATCAGAAGTGCGAAAACCAGAATGAGGCTACGGAAAGAAATAATAATAATAATAATACTTCGTTTTATATAGCGCCTTTCAGTCTACAGTAAACAAAACAAACGCAGGCGAAATAAGGACGCTCGCTATGAATCTACATAAAAAGAACGCAGTAACGAACTAACAAACCATTCAGTAACGTAAGTAGCGTTACTGAATTTCAAAAGTAATGCGTTAGAGTACTAGTTGCGGCAAAAAGTAACTTCGTTTCTGTAACGCGTTACAAAGTAGTCCCAACACTGGTTATCAGTGAGATTCAAGTATCTTACTGGGTACATTGACCCTTTAACTCGTCCTCTTTACAGGAGAACATCAGTAGTTCAGGTATCTTATTGGGTGCATTTACCCTTTAACTCTCCCTTCTTATAGGAGAAATATCAGTGGTTCAAGTATCTTACTGGGTGCATTTACCCTTTAACTCTCCCTTCTTATAGGAGAAATATCAGTGGTTCAAGTATCTTACTGGGTGCATTTACCCTTTAACTCTCCCTTCTTATAGGAGAAATATCAGTGGTTCAAGTATCTTACTGGGTGCATTTATCCTTTAACTCTCCCTTCTTATAGGAGAAATATCAGTACCCATATATACAATGTGCACAGGGGAGGAAATTAGGCCACTTTACTGGCCAAATGCTAGTATTTTTTACGTTTGGCTGGTAAAAAAAATCAGATACCCGCCAGTTGGCTGGTAAGCCAAAAAGTTAGTTTCCTCCCCTGCTGGCGAGTATACAAAAAAATAAAACATTCTGCAATCACTGCACTGGCAAACGGTGCGCGTCTTCTGAGTGTTCGCTTTAGTTGACAGTGCCACGAGAGCACTGCACAAGACCACCCGCGGACATATAATGTTTAATAAACGTTTGCGCAGTACTGGCCAACCCGCGGACATATAATAATAAAAGTCCTGCGGTACTAGGCTAGCCATCAGGAGCACTCGCAAACAGATAACGTTAAACACAGCAGAAGATGGAAAACAGACAGACTGACCAACGGGGAACTGCATCCAACCCTAGTACAACCCTCGAGTATAAGTTACTAAGGACACATTTAAATCACAGAGGTGTAATGTTAGTCTACTGGAACTGTATACAGTGGTTAGCTTCTAGTTAGCGTTTTAGCTATAGCTGCTTGCTAGCTAACGTTAGCCCCGTGTGCTCAAAGCAGCCAGCTAGGTGTATCTGTTATGACTATAATGTTTCCAAAAAAGCTCCGGACTACGACGTAAGGTTAGACATTTTATTTCATGCTCAAAAGCCCCTGGCTTGCACATCGCAGTCACGAAAGGGGCTAGCTCAACCAGTGCACTGTGCACAACAGCACACCAACCCAACTGACGTTACCACAACACTTGACGGTACTTCACAGCACTGTCGTAAGACCACCGTGCTGTCTTAAAGGCACAGTGTGCCTACCCAGATGCATACACAACATTGACGCGGCTTGACATACAAAGAAGTAATTATCACAATTAGCAATTTTTTTTGTCTGGTAAAAAATCTGTTTGGCTGGTAAAAAAAATCAGATACTCGCCAGTTGGCTGGTAAGCCAAAAAGTTAGTTTCCTCCCCTGAATGTGCATCAATCAAATACAATATCAAAATACAAAAGGTGAAACGGGGTCAAAGCCCTTGGAAGTCCTTGTGCTCTCGTTCAATCAGTTCGTGTCATAGAAAAGGATATGATGGTCCTTGGAAGTTCTTGTGGCTCAAGTTCAATTAGTTCGTTAATTCCTGATCCACTTCCTCACTGGGAATGAGGAAGGTAATTTCACAATCCTACCAGGCTGTTGAGGCAACAGGGTGTTGAGGCAACAGGGGTAATCAGATCAGGCCGGGCATAGCCTTGCTCTAGATCTGAGGTTCAGTGGGTTGGCTCGCCATCTTGTGTCGGTCCGGCACACTGCCTCGTCCCGCGTGGGCACACGTGATGAGTGGTGGTCGGTCGGGACTCCTGGGAACTGCTCCCGGGGGTGGAACGGGGTGCTAGAAAAACCTGGCCTGCGTTATACAGGCATTCAGAAAATAAAAGCTATTTACCATCTTTTATCGCTTCATCATCTTTTCATTGCTTTTAGAATGAATAATCAATCAGGCTACTTTTAGCTATGCTAAGCTAAAGTAGGCTACCTTATCACAGCACGTGGGAATGTCCATCTGTCTTATTCTAAATTAGGCTAAAGTGCGCTAGCATATGGGAACATTCCTCACATTCCATATTAAACTCTCAAAAGCAGTCAAAATGTATATAGACCATGTTCTTATCGTACAGCATATCAATACAATTATAAGTACTTATGAAATGGTTTCTTTCTAGTTTTCATTTAACCAAATTCTTGGAGCTTCGCTAGCATGACTCAGGATGAAGCTACATTATTAGCTGATTAGCATCGAGCTAGCTATTTTGTACATTCGACAATGGACAGCACAATATTGATGAAACTCACCAAAACCGCTTCCGGAAATGGTATGCTCTTTAACTGCAACAACTTCTTCGGTTTTGTAACTGGGGGAATCTTTTATGACTGTTTGATAACTATTTCGTGGTGCTAGTTCATTTCAGTATCCAGCAGCATTCAGCTGTGTCAGTCTCCGCCAATCTGTAATCTCATCTGCCGTATGGCAAGGCTCACCTGCCGTATGGCAAGGCGTGGCTGTCGTGACACCTATCTCGCGTCATGAGGTAATTTAAAGGGCAGTGAGGCAATTCAAAGGATTTGGTCAAAACGTTGCTAATCTCATATGAATATACATATGACCCAATAACATTAACGATTTATGTTCTTACACAATAGCATTAACTATTTATGTTCTCATTCAATGACATTAACTATTTATGTTCCTATAACTAAATAGTTATGAATCTGAAACCTGGGTTACACGTACAGGCAGTGTTTAGCTTACTCAGTGCTCTTAGAGATCTCTGGGTGGTCAAGGTGGATTTTGCAGTAGCTGGTGTGCCTTCCTGCAACTCGGACTGCGGTCGGATTGACCCAGGTGTCTCCTCAAGCCTGTAAAACAGAAATTAACACAAAAGCAGGGCAGTATGATGTATGTTTGCTTACATCACTTTGAATGTTGAATTGACATTAAAGTTTGGATTACTAAAGTTAGAATTGTATCACTAAATCTCCATCCCCTCCATGATCAACCACTCATCTGTCCCTCCTGGTGACCTCCTACAGTTGGTAGTCCAGCAAAAAATATCACGCCAGCGTGATCTCTCACTATGTTGCTTCACCTCGACAGTTAATGCCCATCACTAACCGGATGGTTCCTCTGCGGGCCCTGGTCTACAACCGTCACCTTAGTCCCTATGTTTTGGAATGGTAGATCATGGTGAATAGGGATATCAACATAATCTCCTAGGATTCAGCTACTGGCAGAAAACCAGTTTGCAATGACTAGCATGAATCCATCTGTACCATCTATACAAACAAATCCATCTATCTACACCTAATGACAACATTCAATGAGAAGATGACTATAATTCAGGCAGGGCTGTACACTGCGACGAGATTATCGCAAATTGCCCCTTAATTTGGCCTGTGCGAGTGGAAAATAATATTTGGGGGCAACCTTGCGAGTAGTGATTTCAACCCTTCATTCGTATTTCACTCCTAAAATAATCCATACAAATTGGATAATTAAAAAAAAAAAACATTAGCCTACAACCGGGGATGTGCGACATAATGTCGTGGTGCTATGAAAGAATCTGTCGGCAATGAATGAACTTACTGCGATAGCCTGAGTGAAAAATTTTTTGCGTGTGGAGTGAATCTGGGCCACGCAACTTGGTAGTTGTAGTCTATCGTGCGATTAAATACCATGTCCCCGTCTGGTAGAGTCCATACACCAACACCAAATCCCATAATTCCTAGCGAACAATCTAAACGAAACTGAATGTGGCATCTTCCTTTCAATAAGTTTAAGCCGCTAATTTAGCTCTGCAAGAAGAACGCAGCGGATATCAGTCCATCTTATGACAACCACGTCCGATGTGGAGAGATGATAAGAGACCATAGCCGATTAAATTAAGTCGGATCTGGCAGTGATGATTGACGGGGACACAGACACTTCTAACGTTCAGTTCAGCCATGCATTAGGTGAGTCACCCACTATTAGGACGTGAAATACTGTCTACTTAAATGTCCCTCCGGGGATCAATACAGTATCAACCTATCTATCTATCTAATAATATGCAATATGCAAATAAGATAATACTAATAATTGTCACGGTTCCCCGTATATGAAATGAAAGTGGCTTGCAACTTACTGCTGGTAAAGCCATTGTTTATTTCTCGTTTTGCATAGTATTACATTCCACTTCTATAAACAATCAAAGTCCTACCGTAAGAGCCTCATACGGGTCAATTAAACCTTTTTGATTAGTCTTTCCTTCGAGCTAAGTTGAACTGAACATTTCACTGTCAAAACCGCAAACTTAAACAAGGTTGCGTCGCAACACGATTTTCAAAATAAAGGTCACATATACACATACCGTAGTAGGCCCTTCAATTCTTATTAAAAAAAGTCCCGGATATACATAAACATTAATTGGCATAGATCAACACAGCCCAACACATTGATCACTTTAGGCACACCCTGAAACCAGTAACATCACAAATATGAAGCGGGTAATTACCCATAAAAATAATAAACCTTTCATGGGGTTATTTACAATAATAATAATTAATTTGATTTCTAAAGCACTTTTCATTGTGAAACAAAGGTATGCAGAGTTTCTTGTCCTCCTGATTAATGCAATGGTGTGTGTGTTGTGGTGATCTCATTCAAGGAGCACTACAACCGCGCACGTCACACACACACAGTTTGTTGTTTTTGTTCTATTAGTGATTTACACACTTTCTCAGTTGGTTCATTATAAAAGATACAAACCTGAAAACAAACGCACTTAAATGTTAAATAAAAGGACCACAGTAATGAGGCAGGAGGAACATATTTTTTTGCACTATAATGGTAAAATTGTTATTTAAAAATGTGCCCCTAAAAATATTCTTTGCCCCTAAATTTCTCATTTAGGGGCAAGTGTGCCCCTAGTGAAAAAGCTTAGCGTACAGCCCTGTCAGGTATTGCACCTTTACTGCAATTGAATAGACCTGTTCGCTGTTTACAAACATACCGTGTTCGAGCCAATCAGCAATACCAACCGAGTCACGTGACTAAGTTGCCTCGGACCTGCACAAGCTTCTGCGCCATTGGCATACATTACCACCATTGCAATATTCTGAAACAACATAGCTTTTTGAGCTTTAAAAATGTCAAAGTCTTAAAAAGCGCCTGTTTCATCTACAAATGCCTACAATGGACTAGCTCCCCCTCCTGTACAGGAATTCATATACAAAAAAATAAACACTGGACTCTGCACCAGGTCAGACACCAGAGGTGACTGCATGGTCCAACGTAGACTGACCACGTTTGGCCAAAACGTCCTGTCCATAAAAGGCATCTCCCTATTTCCATAAGGGAAAGCCCCACCCTTGCTTCTTTTAGAGGGCAACTAAAAAAATGGCTGAAGACCAACCAGTCATGTGACCACATGTGACATATCTCTAGCCACTAGTATCTCTGTGTATTGCTGTTATGTATTTGTAAACTTTTTACTGTTTTTATGTGTCCTGTTTTTATGTATTTGTACATTTCTTACTGTTTCTATGAGTCCTGTTTTTATGTTTGGGGACAACGAATGGAAATTATCCTCGTGCTAAATCCGGAATTTTTTACACTCCATGGTGTTCATTAATTTAGCATTGTCCCATCCAAAAATTAAAATAAAAATTATAATAATAATAAAATAAAATACAACAGGGCTCTATGGAGAAACCATGGCACTCCCCTGACTAAAAGTTGTTTCAATCGAAAACAGCTGGATGTCATTTAGCCAAATCAGCAAGCATGGCTGTGAGTGTGAGTCTTTCACCTTTTACATATCTAGCTTTGGCATGGATTGATTGTTTAGATCGCTAGCATGGCTAACAAATGCAAATATATTGTAGTCTGCCCCGTTGTTCTGACCAGGATTACGTTCCTTTCTGCTTCGGGTCTGCGCTTGCATATTTGTCATGACGTCGTCGGCGAAAAAAACTGAAATCCCCCTTTGCAATTTTACCCAGAGTAAAGCTGCCACAGATTTAGGGCTGCACCTGGTAGGTTTTGAGAATACAAAACATTTATAAAAATAACCTCTTAGTTACAAATAACACTTTATGTATCTTATTCAGTTTTTATTTGAGGTCTGCTTGAGGTCAGTCAAAACCCCTAGTGTACATTTAAGACCTTTGGTTGCAATACCCATCTAAAAAATAAAAATAAAAACACTGCACTGCAGACCCTAGAAGGGACTGATAATCAGGGTGTGAGATCAGGAAATGTAAATCGTGAAAAACGTGACAGCACAGCGTGTTGTAAATTCAGCTACCCAGCCCTGCTTGGACGGAGCGTTCCCAAAACAGATTACAGTGGTCAATAAACGCGGAATGGGACCAGAAATTAAAACAGACTTTCCACATTAACTTAAAAAGTTAAGAAGGCCGCACAATCTCAGGAGGGTCATACATAACCAAGCATTTCACTATAATGTACATGTGCCTTACATGTGACAAATAAAACAAAACTTGAAAACTTGGCTGCATGCTATAGGTCTCTCTGACACTACATACACTCCCTCACAGTGACAAGTGATAAGCCCCATATTGCCTCTCACATCACTGGAATGATGGACTTGAACTTGATAAGTTACATACTGTATATATAGTATTACTACTACATATTTATTACATGAAAAGTGCACTTTTGCCTTCCCACACATTAATTATACTAGATTTTCTGATGTAAAACACTATAGATATTCCCAGTACAGTGTATCTAAATCCGTGGTTCGAGGAACTAAGAATACAAACAATGAAATCAATATCAGAATGATTAGGAGACAATTCCTAAAGTTCAATAAGATTGTATATAACTACAACCTAAATTTGTGAGTGTTAGTATGGCATGCACATCACATATTGAACCAAGACAGTCTCTGAACACAATGGTATCTGCATACTTATTCAATTATATTTTGGTGTCTGATATTGCATAGGTTTATGATAGGTCAAACGTTTCTACAACCTACAGTAAATCATTAACCCACACACCAAAGAAAACAAATTAGTTTATTAACGTTAACAGCTAAGGTTCAGGGGGCCTAATCTCCTCCCTAACTGTTATGTTGCCATACACTGGTTATAGAAAGTTTCTCCAAATAGATCTCAAATTCCCTATTTGATCAAATACTTGTATCACTGACCAACTCAGTTCTGGAGTGTATATGGTCATCATGACGCGCGGCGCATAAAAAGATGCTCGCCTGACATATCGTCATGTAACTCGAGAACCGAGGCACGGATTTGGTGGAGTGAGGGGGCGTTTGAACGGCAACAAATAGATCTTTTGAATGGCGGAAAAATGCAGCCCGAGCCGGTAGACGCTAGCAAAGTGCAGTGACTTGCGTGCATGGGCACGAGGGCCCGATTTCGGGCCGGTGCTTCGTAAGAGGTTAACTATATTAACTAGTCAGGGCTGCACAGAGAATATGTATTTAACAGAGCTATGACATGCTGTCTAGAGTACTAATAGGCCCAGTAAGCTGTAGAAATTATGTAATAGGATGAAACATATAATATTTTCCATAACACATTGCATAATACACAGTATTGTCTTCCACTATTACAGTATAGAAATACTTTCAACACAGCTTTGCGTAATACACACACAATACCATATCTCTGTTCACTTTTGGTTTGTATCATTTTCTTTCTCTTTCTTGAGCCAGCGTGACATTTATTTGTTTGAGATTGTTGAATTTGCTGTGCTTTATTCAGATATTAAGGGTTACGCAATAGCCACGGAGATGTGAGTGTGTCATAGCAATGCTGTTTTCTTTGTCCAAAGGCTGCAGTGGTCTTTCATCTCTCTCTCTCTCTCTCTCTCTCTCTCTCTCTCTCTCTCTCTCTCTCTCTCTCTCTCTCTCTCTCTCTCTCTCTCTCTCTCTCTCTCTCTCTCTCTCTCTCTGCCACCTTCAAAGTCCTTTGTGTTTGAAATCTCCTGCTGCAGATTGAGCTGTGTATTTTGGTTGTGGTGTAAATGTCCTCCAGATGGAACTTGTTGTAATAGACCCAGGTGCACGGGCGTAAAGGCCCCACGTTCCAACTGACCTTTCACCCCCGGAGTAGGTCAGTGAGGGGCACTGGCTCAGCTCTACTCCCCTTGTAAACACAAGCCTCAAATCCTGCCTTATCACATTCACATGGAGGGGAGAGCAAGTTCAGAGAATGAGGGAGAGATAGAGAGAGAGAGGTGGTACGGGGG
>NW_028170528.1:0-2000 GCF_963971535.1 Notolepis coatsorum
GGGGAGACAGAGAGAGAGAGAGAGAGAGAGAGAGAGAGAGAGAGAGAGAGAGAGACATCAAGGACTCGGTGCAGAAGGTAGGCGTATATTTATTTAACAATAATCCTTTTAACAATCTATTTTGAATTAATTCACACAAACTAAACTGGCTCATCATTTAGGGAACTTAGAAATAGATGTAGTTCAGCTGTGAGAAAAGCCAAATCAAACAACAGATAGAAGAAGTACCACAGAAACCGGCCCATGTGATTCCTTTACGTAAAGGTGGTGATAGATTATTTAAATAATTACTGACCAATCTCCCAAACTACCCCGCTTAACGGAAATCCTGAACCCGTTGGTGAGCAACCGACTCCAAGTAATTTCTTTCAAGTCACTCGGTTTTAAGTCTGAGTGTAAATGTAAATGTAATGTTAAGTCTGGATTTAGAGCCAAACACGGCACTATTTCAACTATTACATTAGTTACAAATAATATAGTATCTGTGTAAAAACAAACCCACCAGAGCTGGGGGACCAGGGAGAAGATGGAGCCCCAGCAACACCACCAGAGCTGGGGGACCAGAGAGAAGATGGAGCCCCAGCAACACCACCAGAGCTGGGGGACCAGAGAGAAGATGGAGCCCCAGCAACACCACCAGAGCTGGGGGACCAGAGAGAAGATGGCCAAAGACAGATGCAAGTGGAGAAACTGTGTTGCTGCCCTGCGCGCCAGCCGGCGTAATGGGGACCAGAAAGTAACTAAGGGTGTTCCGCAAAGGTTCCATTTTGGGTCCCGTCCGCTTCACCATTTATATGATATTGTCTCTTCTTTGAATAGTTCTCAAGCTTTAGGCTGATGACACACAGCTGGCCGCTGAGAACCTGCAACTTGTTCCTGTTCGCGGAACTGCTGGTCTCTGAGAGCACGACTCTGCTGGTCTCTGCTGGTGTAACGGAGGTACTGCTGGTCTCTGAGAGCACGACTCAGCCCTGCTGGTGTAACAGAGGTACTGCTGGTCTCTGAGAGGACGACTCAGCCCTGCTGGTCTCTGACAGGGACAAGTTACAGGTTGAAAAAGCCCTCAGCTCAGAACTCGGCAGAATCTGCACCTCGCTCGCTGATAACAAACTATCATTACACCTGGGTAAAACAGAGTCCATTCTCCTTGGATCAAATAACAAACTCAGCAAGACCGACGGCTTCTCAGTTACAGTGGGTGACAATATTGTCACAAGGAAAGATGAAATTACCTACCTGGGTTCCATCCTAGAGGCTAATCTTTCCTGTGACAAAATGGCATCCAAGGTAATAAAAAAAGTCAACCAACGAACTCGATTCTTGTACCGGATCTCCTCTCTGGTAAACAAGAATACCCTGAAGACTCTGGCAGGAGCACTCATTCAAGGGTACTACGACTATGCGTGCACCTCAAAGGCACTAAAAACAAGATTACAAACATCACAAAACAAACTGGTCAGACTACTGCTTGACCTGACTCCTAGAACCCACCTCACCCCTGCCCACTTTGACAACCTAGGATGGCTTAGAGTAGACGACAGAGTACAGCAACTTGCAATGGGCCTGGTCTACAAGATACACTACACCACTAAGATACCCATGTACATGTCGAAATACTTCCCAAAGGTCAGTGAATTCCACGACCACAACACCAGAGGGAGCTCCACAAATCATGTTCAACCCAGATTCGGAAGTCTGTCATTGATTCAAGCACTCTTCCTGAAATTGTTGTACTGCTCTTGTCCCGTAAACTCGAGTTGATGGACAGATACGGCAGCAGCCGCAGACTCACACACCTTATTGTCTAATGTAAGCAGGTCTTTACTGCCCTCAAAGGGATTCCCATTGCTCAGCAACACCTCCATCAGGTATTTGGCATGGCGTTGACATTGGTCTTGAGATGCAGATCCTTTCTTGTGATGAGGACGTTCTTCACAATCATTGTTTGTTCTTCACAATCAACTGTTGTTTACAGTTCTCATATCTAACTCTAGTTCTCC
>NW_028170527.1:0-14286 GCF_963971535.1 Notolepis coatsorum
AGAGAGAGACGGAGAGACATGTGGTCATGAAGGTCCTGGCCCACCTGAAGCTCATCACAGATCCTGTGCTGGACCCGCTGCAGAGCCAACAGATCCACAGAGGATGCTGTGAACATGGCTCTGCACTACACGCTGGAACATCTGGACTGCGCGGGCAACTAGGTCAGGATCCTGTATGTGGACTTCAGCTCGGCCTTCAACACCATCCTTCCACCCGTCCTGGAGCACCAGCTCTCCCTGCTGCAGGTGCCGGCCTCCACTCGCAGGTGGATTACCGACTTCCTGTCCAACAGGTCTCAGCGGGTGAAGCTGGGGAAGAGCATTTCCAGCTCTAGGTCCACCAGCACCGGTTCCCCGCAGGGCTGCGTTCTATCCCCACTACTGTTCTCCCTGTACACCAACAGCTGTGTCTCTCTACACCCCTCGGTCAAACTCCTGAAATTCGCTGACGACACCACCCTGGTGGGTCTCATCTCCAGGGGGGACAAGTCGGCCTATAGGAGGGAGATCGAGAGGCTGCAGAGCTGGTGCAGCTGCAACAACCTGGAGCTCAATGCTCAAAAGACAGTGGAGATGGTAGTGGACTTCAGGAGGAAAGCAGCCCTGCCCCCTCCCATCATACTGGGAGGCACTCAGGTGGCCTCCTCGGCATGACCATCTCCCGGGATTTGAAGTGGGAGCTCAACATCACGGGCCAAGAAGGCCCAGGGGAGGATGTTCTTCCTCCGGCAGTTGAACAAATATAAACTGCCGAGGACCATGATGGCCCAATTCTACACTGCCATCATTGAGTCCATCCTCACCCACTCCATCATCTCCTGGTTCCCCGCTGCAGCGGCAAAAGATCTCGCCAAGCTGCAGCGGGTGATTCGCTCCGCGGAGAGGGTGATCGGCTGTCCCCTGCCCTCCCTCAGGTCCCTGCACGACTCCAGGGCGCTGAAGAGGGCGAGGAAGATCATGGCCGACCCCTCCCACCCCGGTCACAGCCTCTTCACCCTGCTCCCCTCTGGGAGAAGGCTGAGGATCCCAAAGGCTGTGAAAGCTCGTCACAGACTGAGCTTCTTCCCCTCAGCCGCCAGGCTGATCAATGCCTCAGGCCCCCCCCCCCCCCTCGGTGCCCCCCCCCCCCCTCCCCCCTCTGCCCCCAAGTGACACTGGCACAATGACACTGACTGCACTGCACTAGTCCTTACTGGAACTCTGCACTCTTCACTTTATATATATATATGTATTTAATTGACTAATCCCCCACTGCACTGTTGTTTTTTCCTGTGTCTGTGTTGGTGTTTGTCGTTTACTGTGAAAAAATAAAGGAAAAAACGCATAAACTGTAACGCTGCAACAATTACCAATGTGTTTTTACACAAATGGCTTAATAAAGGAATCTGAATCTGAATCTACTCAGTCCTTTATGTGCAGGGGAAGTTACAGAGTGCAGCTTTAAAGTCTACTTTATGTGCAGGGGAAGGACAACGCCTCTACTTCCTCAGGCGCCTAAGGAAGTTCCAAGTCAGCCAGAAGATCCTTAGGAACTTCTACTCATGTACAATAGAGAGCATCCTGACCGGCAACATCACCTCCTGGTTTGGGAATAGCACTGCACAAGACCGTAGCAGACTACAAAGAGTGACACGTTCAGCCGAACGCACAATTAGAGGGGGGCTTCCCACCCTCCAGAACATTTACAACAAGCGGTGCAAGGGGAAGGCTAAGAGAATTATTAAGGACTCGAGCCACCCGAACAACTGCCTCTTTGAACTGCTGCCGTCAGGCAAGCGATACCGGAGTCTTATGGCGAGCACAGAAAGACTCAGAAGGAGCTTCTATCCCCAGGCCATCAGGCTGCTAAACGAACAATAATCGCTAAACGAACAATAATCACTATGCAACAACCACCAAATGCACACAGCACACACACCCCACACGCACACACACACTCACTCAAACAAACAACACACTGCAGCACCCACTCTCCACACTTAGATCACACAAACACACTTACACTTTATATTTATTGATAAAGGATTTGCACTACAACTCGTACACCTACTGTGAATTGTACCTAAACTGCACCTCGTCCATTTATGCCTTGCACTATATAGTATTGTATATTAGTACACTGCACAGTATTGTATATTGTATGGTAACTACGTCTACGAACATTGTACCATATGTCTAAACTGAACACTGTGACCTCTTTTTTTTTTTTTTTTTTTTTTTTTTTCTTCTAATTTTTACTATGTTTTTATTTCATACTTATCTTGTCATGCACAGTCTCTGGAGCGCAACAGTAAGAAGCATTTTGTACAAAAGTATTCTGTACTTCTGTATGACAACTATTAAAGAAACTTGAACTTGAAACTACAGAGTGCAGCTTTAAAGTCTACTTTATGTGTCTAGGGTCTTTTATATCGATTTCAGTGAACTTGGCGTAGATAAATAGTTCCTAAAGATTGTATCGTTGCTATGGAATTTCAAATGGAGTAGGCTATCAACCAGCTTGGCAACGCAAACGAATGACGTGTTAGTCTAATCTGGGCATTGAACTGGAACTGTCCGAGGTGCCGATGACTTTTTCCGACTTTCGCCTGCATTAGACTCCTCTATATCTATCCAGTCGTTTATAGTTAACGGGTACGTTAAATCAGGTCATGTTGACAGTTTCCGTTTGATGAATGGCAGTTGAACATTTCTACAACATTCTAAAGCCAGCGCAGTGGTATATTCATGGTGATTTAACTAAAGCCAGCACAGTGGTATATTCATGGTGATTTAACTAAAGCCAGCTCAGTGGTATATATTCATGGTGATTTAACTAAAGCCAGCTCAGTGGTATATTCATGGTGATTTAACTAAAGCCAGCACAGTGGTATATATTCACGGTGATTTAACTAAAGCCAGCACAGTGGTATATTCATGGTGATTTAACTAAAGCCAGCGCAGTGGTATATTCATGGTGATTTAACTAAAGCCAGTGCAGTGGTATATTCATGGTGATTTAACTAAAGCCAGCGCAGTGGTATATATTCATGGTGATTTAACTAAAGCCAACGCAGTGGTATATTCATGGTGATTTAACTAAAGCCAGCGCAGTGGTATATATTCATGGTGATTTAACTAAAGCCAGCTCAGTGGTATATTCATGGTGATTTAACTAAAGCCAGCGCAGTGGTATATATTCATGGTGATTTAACTAAAGCCAGCACAGTGGTATATTCATGGTGATTTAACTAAAGCCAGCGCAGTGGTATATATTCATGGTGATTTAACTAAAGCCAGCGCAGTGGTATATTCATGGTGATTTAACTAAAGCCAGCGCTGTGGTATATTCATGGTGATTTAACTAAAGCCAGCACAGTGGTATATATTCATGGTGATTTAACTAAAGCCAGCGCAGTGGTATATATTCATGGTGATTTAACTAAAGCCAGCTCAGTGGTATATTCATGGTGATTTAACTAAAGCCAGCACAGTGGTATATTCATGGTGATTTAACTAAAGCCAGCGCAGTGGTATATTCATGGTGATTTAACTAAAGCCAGCGCAGTGGTATATATTCATGGTGATTTAACTAAAGCCAGCACAGTGGTATATATTCATGGTGATTTAACTAAAGCCAGCGCAGTGGTATATATTCATGGTGATTTAACTAAAGCCAGCGCAGTGGTATATATTCATGGTGATTTAACTAAAGCCAGCGCAGTGGTATATATTCATGGTGATTTAACTAAAGCCAACGCAGTGGTATATTCATGGTGATTTAACTAAAGCCAGTGCAGTGGTATATTCATGGTGATTTAACTAAAGCCAGCTCAGTGGTATATTCATGGTGATTTAACTAAAGCCAGCTCAGTGGTATATTCAGTGGCGGACTGGCCATCGGGACGTTCGGGACGAATCCCGATGGGCCGGGACCGAAGTGGGCTGGTCCAAAAAAATAAAAATAAAAAAAAATTATACTTTTTTTTTACCCCCTTTTTTTTTTTTTTTTTTCCTTTTTTTCCTTTTTTTTTTTTTTTTTTTGGTCAGTGTGTGGGCCACTAATGTGGGCCGATGTGTGGGCCAGTGTGTGGGCCGGTGTGTGGGCCGGTGTGTGGGCCAGTGTGTGGGCCAGTATGTGGGCAGGTGTGTGGGCCGGTGTGTGGGCCAGTGTGTGGGCAGGTGTGTGGGCCGGTGTGTGGGCCAGTGTGTGGGCCGGTGTGTGGGCCAGTGTGTGGGCCAGTGTGTGGGCCAGTATGTGGGCAGGTTTGTGGGCCGGTGTGTGGGCCAGTGTGTGGGCCAGTCTGTGGGCCGGTGTGTGGGCCGGTGTGTGGGCCAGTGTGTGGGCCAGTCTGTGGGCCAGTGTGTGGGCCACTAATGTGGGCCGGTGTGTGGGCCGGTGTGTGGGCCAGTGTGTGAGTCGGTGTGTGGGCCAGTCTGTGAGTCGGTGTGTGAGTCGGTGTGTGGGCCAGTGTGTGGGCCAGTCTGTGGGCCGGTGTGTGGGCCACTAATGTGGGCCGGTGTGTGGGCCAGTGTGTGGGCCGGTGTGTGGGCCGGTGTGTGGGCCAGTCTGTGGGCCGGTGTGTGGGCCGGTGTGTGGGCCGGTGTGTGGGCCGGTGTGTGGGCCGGTGTGTGAGTCGGTGTGTGAGTCGGTGTGTGGGCCGGTGTGTGGGCCAGTGTGTGGGCCAGTCTGTGGGCCGGTGTGTGGGCCGGTGTGTGGGCCGGTGTGTGAGTCGGTGTGTGGGCCACTAATGTGGGCCGGTGTGTGGGCCAGTGTGTGAGTCGGTGTGTGGGCCAGTGTGTGGGCCAGTGTGTGGGCCAGTGTGTGGGCCAGTGTTTGGGCCAGTGTGTGAGTCGGTGTGTGGGCCAGTGTGTGGGCCGGTGTGTGGGCCAGTGTGTGGGCCGGTGTGTGGGCCAGTGTGTGGGCCAGTCTGTGGGCCGGTGTGTGGGCCGGTGTGTGGGCCAGTGTGTGGGCCAGTCTGTGGGCCGGTGTGTGGGCCAGTCTGTGGGCAGGTGTGTGGGCCAGTATGTGGGCCAGTGTGTGGGCCGGTGTGTGGGCCAGTGTGTGGGCCAGTGTGTGGGCCAGTGTGTGGGCCAGTGTGTGGGCCAGTGTGTGGGCCAGTGTGTGGGCCACTAATGTGGGCCGGTGTGTGGGCCGGTGTAGTGTGTGGGCCGGTGTAGTGTGTGGGCCGGTGTAGTGTGTGGACCAGTGTGTGGGCCATATGTGGGCCGGTGTGTGGGCCATTATGTGGGCCAGTGTGTGGGCCGGCAATAAAACAATAAACAAGTTGCATAAACTAAATCAGATTAAAAATGATCACAGTTCTGGTTTGCCTTAAGATGCAGTTTAAGCTGGGTCTTGAACATGGAGTATGTAGGGCACTCTCTAATCACAACTGGTAGGCTATTCCAGTAGTTACCACTTTTAACAGAGAACACAGTTTTTGCAAAGGTAGTATACCGAAAAGGCACCTTACAGTCCCCTCTACTGATGGCCCTGGTGGTAATGCCAGTGTCTGCTTTCTGTTGGATGAACTCATTCAATGGGGGAGGGGCAAGTCCATGCAGAACCTTGTACATGAAGCAAGTATATTTGAAAACTTGGAAATTCTCGAAACTTAGCATGTTATGTTTTTCTAAAACATTACAGTGATGAAATGAAATTGGTTTCCTATCAAATACTTTTATGGCTTTTTTGTAGAGTAATTATATTGGTGTAAGAGTAGTGACATATAAAAGAGACCAGTTGATAAAACAGTAGGCCTACTCGATGTGTGATAAAATCATTGAATGCAGAAACATCCTTGCAGCATTAACTGGCAGGCAGGGCCTGATCTGCCTGAAGTTTTCGATGTTAAACTTGACTGTTTGTCACTTTCTTCACATGACCTTTTGAAGGTCAATGTAGAGTCCAATGTGACCCCAAGATACTTGAATTAATGTACAATGTCCAGCTCCGCCTCTCCCAGAAACACATTAGAGTGAGTGACCTCTACTGGTGACTTTGTGAACATCATACACACTGTTTTCTTGGTGTTAAGTGAAAGACATGCTTTTGTTAGCCAGTCTTGAATGAGACATGAGACATCAGTAAATGAGATTCACGTTTCCTCCCAACCGCGAGTAGGCCTAGAAGCGCAGAAATGGAGAATGCAAAAAAAGAAAGGGTGGAGCTGAAAAAGCTAGAATTAAAAAACTAAAATTGCTAGTAAAAGACGCAGAATAATGTTCTAAAATTACAGACATGTTTACCCGCTGCTGCTGCTAATGATGATGAAGTTCAAGTGGAAGGAACCAACAGTAACATGACAGGTGCATGCAGTAGCCTAGTGCATATTCTACTGTTGGTGTCTGCCGGTTCATGAGGGCTAGCTAGCCTATACTAGCTCTTGCAGTGATTTCAGTCATTCTATTACAAGACAATATGCTTTCCGTATTCCTGATTCCTTACAGCACGTGGACGTAAATAGTTGTGACTTGTGACGTTTTTTCTCCGACTAAAAGTTTAGTTAGCAATGTTAGGACTAGTGCCCACCACACTGACCACAGCATCAGAAGCTAAAGTGCTAACCTAGAGAGCCAATCAGAACCTAGGACGGGCTGCAAATTAATCGGCTACTAATATTATAATAGTAAATACTAAAATAAAATACTATTATGTTCCCTTCCAAATTTTCATGTTGATATAATATTGGTAATCTAATTGATTGAATTGATTAGTTGCCATTTTACATGCTTAAATAAGATGTACCTTAGAATTCCCAACTGTTAGCCATGTTCTCGATCTGTATATGATTAGTCTCATCTACATGTTTGTAAATAACCACAGCTAACTAGCTTAAGCTAACAACTAGGTCAACTACTACCCCGTAGTTAAACATATGTGATTGCATATAACAGCTAACTGCTACAGCTAAGTTGGTAGTTAGCCTATTCCATTAATGTTGAATGTATTTATGAAGGTTGTTGATGGTGGTTGGCGCTGATTAGCAGACATGATTCCGTCAGTCTGCCACAGGGCAGCTGTGTTTGCTGATGCTGCTCACAACCACCAGTAGTGTATGACTGTGTGAGTGTGAATGCTTGATGGTTTCTGTGAAGCGCTTTGTGGAAGGAACAATGCTGATATACAGTTAAGAATGAGTAATTCGCTTTTGGTTTTTAAGAAAAATTTGTAAAGCTATTTTTGAAAACTACAGGGGTGAATAATACTGTTTTCTTTTGCTATTTTCTTTTAGAATACTGTTTTGGAGTCTTAATTTTTTTAATGTTTGTTTTTTTTTATCCACTTTTTCTCCCATTTTCTACATTTTCTCCCATCCCAATTTCGTATCATCCAATTCAACCCTCCCCTGTCACAAACGCTGTTTCTTGCCTCCCACAAGCCGGCTGCAATGTGGACTAAGTCATACATAGCACAAGTCCCCTCCGGTACTTGAGGTAACAGCAGTCGCATCTTTTCACCTGCGCAGCTCGATCTCTCAGTGGCGAGGAGTAACGCGTGGGAGGCTCACTAATACGGCCAATGTGTATTAGTATGAACGACCAGCTAAACTGAAAGCAATGTGGAGCGCTGGGCTCGAACAGGTGAGCCCAGCGTCTCCAGTATTTGTGACGAGCGCCTTGCCCACTACGCCATGTAGCCGCCAATTTTTTAAATTTTTGTTAAGAATATAGGACAGGCATATATAAGCATTATGCTTCAGTCTGTACCTTTTCAGTCACTGTAAAATCAAATATTGTTAAATGATGGGGTATATTGTATTGTGTGAGATGATGACTGAATAAACTACTACTACTACTACTACTACTACTTTGGGTGTTTTCAAAAGGCTGAAAAACGCTGTATGAATTCAAGCCATTATTATTGATTGCTGATGTTCTTCTTATGCAGTTGACTCTGAGGAAAGAGAGAGCGCCTTGTCCAGCACAACTGACCCTGAGGGGAGAGAGAGAGCCCAGTCCAGACAGACAGACAGACAGACAGACAGAGAGAGAGAGAGAGAGAGAGAGAGAGAGAGAGAGAGAGAGAGAGAGAGAGAGAGAGAGAGAGAGAGAGAGAGAGAGAGAGAGAGAGAGAGAGAGAACAGGCTCTTGGAATGGGTGTCTGGGAGGAAGTGGGGGGTCTTTCAATGTTGATTAAACGGCAAGCAACTAATGTCATGAGTGCCAAATTAAAGGACAATAAATCCAATAACTGAAATTGTGTAGCACAGACCTTTCTATTAGGGATGCTCGATATTGGCTTTTTTACTGATACCGATATACCGATATTGTCCAACTCTTAATTTCCGATACCAATATCAACCGATATCAACCGATACCGATATATGCAGGGTTTCCCGCCCCAAGAAATGGAATAATTTCAGGTAATTAACATTACATATCTCTTGTTGTGGAATTAACACAACATTATGCATACTTTTGACAATAAATAAAATCAGAATTGGTTCTTACTTGCTTGCCTGGGTAAATAAAGGTTATAGAAATGTAAATAAAATATTATTTCTTTAAAACCGATACCGATATTTTTCGATATCACATTTTAATGCCGATATCGGCCGATAATATCGGTAGGCCGATAATATCGGACATCCCTACTTTCTATGGATCAAAACCTCAATATTATTATGGTGTAGTTAATACTTCATGTATCCTTAATCCCTAGGCTAATGAGGCACTAAGATGTTAGTAAAAAAAACATATGCCAATGACGGGAAGTAACGGTATATGTATGTGTGTGTCTGTGTGTGTGTGTGTGCACTGTGCATGAGTGCACATCTAGGGGCGGTGTGTAGATTTGGTCTCCCTGATGTTGACTCCTTAGCCACAGCCTTGGGTTGTTTAATACTGGACAAGTGTTTCATAACGCCCGTTGTGTGGGCCGGTTTCGGGTGCGTGGGCTGGTGCGTGGGCCGGTGTGTGGGCTGGTGCGTCTGAATGTCCCGGGCTGAATTTGTGTCCCAGTCCGCCACTGGGTATATTCATGGTGATTTAACTAAAGCCAGCTCAGTGGTATATTCATGGTGATTTAACTAAAGCCAGCACAGTGGTATATATTCATGGTGATTTAACTAAAGCCAGCCCAGTGGTATATTCATGATGATTTAACCGTGAGTGTATCATGAATATACTCACGGCTTAGAACGCTCTCCACCAATCACAATGCGTGGTCGGACCTACCTGTTGTATAAATAAAGATATTTTTCTTGATTCTTCACTAACTTCACGTTCTGTAGACACAAGGCATCACAACAATACATTTATGCATTTAAAGGCATGATCTCCGACCAATGTGTGTCGACTTTTAACTGAGTTTTTATTTGTTTTTATTGTATGAAATTGCTGATAAACCGTGTCTTGTTTCGTAAGCTCATCTCCGCTGAGGGTGACCTGCGTGTCTTACGAGTTGAAATGAAGGTCAATCAGACCATCACCGTTCATTCCAGTGACCACATCAGTGGCTCCAGAGATAATGGACCTCCAAGGACCTCCAAGGACGTTCTAGGACATTCTAGGACCACTCTGGTCTTTCCACGGAAACATAGAAAACAATGTCCTGCGACCACAGATCGGCAGGTCAAAGGTCAAGGACGTCACACGACCCCGGAGGAGATGAGGAATGTATTTGTTACAATGGATGCAATACAACATCCCCCAGAGCTAGAAACCACTTTGCCACAGATAACACGGATAACACAGATAACACGTGGCTCAAAAGACTCTGACGGTGAACCGACCTACCTATATGTGCTTAATTCATGATGCAGACATAACTGTGAACGACTGTCGAGAGAAACTGTCAATGTCTGTATACTGTGTGAGCTATGCGAGATACCCTGAATTTCCCCAAGGGGATTAATAAAGTATCTATCTATCTATCTATCTATCTATCTATCTATCTATCTATCTATCTATCTATCTATCTATCTATCTATCTATCTATCTATCTATCTATCTATCTATCTATCTATCTATCTATCTATCTATCTATCTATCTATCTATCTATCTATCTATCTATCTATCTATCTATCTGTCTGTCTGTCTGTCTGTCTGTCTGTCTGTCTGTCTGTCTGTCTGTCTGTCTGTCTGTCTGTCTGTCTGTCTGTCTGTCTGTCTGTCTGTCTGTCTGTCTGTCTGTCTGTCTGTCTGTCTGTCTGTCTGTCTGTCTGTCTGTCTGTCTGTCTGTCTGTCTGTCTGTCTGTCTGTCTGTCTGTCTGTCTGTCTGTCTGTCTGTCTGTCTGTCTGTCTGTCTGTCTGTCTGTCTGTCTGTCTGTCTGTCAGGTCTGTCTGTCTGTCTGTCTGTCTGTCTGTCTGTCTGTCTGTCTGTCTGTCTGTCTGTCTGTCTGTCTGTCTGTCTGTCTGTCTATCTATCTATCTATCTATCTATCTATCTATCTATCTATCTATCTATCTATCTATCTATCTGTCTGTCTGTCTGTCTGTCTGTCTGTCTGTCTGTCTGTCTGTCTGTCTGTCTGTCTGTCTGTCTGTCTGTCTGTCTGTCTGTCTGTCTGTCTGTCTGTCTGTCTGTCTGTCTGTCTGTCTGTCTGTCTGTCTGTCTGTCTGTCTGTCTGTCTGTCTGTCTGTCTATCTATCTATCTATCTATCTATCTATCTATCTATCTATCTATCTATCTATCTATCTATCTATCTATCTATCTATCTATCTATCTATCTATCTAATTATCTATCATCTATCTATCTATCTATCTATCTATCTATCTATCTATCTATCTATCTATCTATCTATCTATCTATTTACATGTATGTTCATTAATGTGTGCTGTCCCTGTTCAGTTTAAACTGAAACTGAAACCACCAGACTACAGCGTTCAAACCACCAGACTACAGCGTTCAAACCACCAGACTACAGCGTTCAAACCACCGAACTACAGCGTTCAAACCACCGAACTACAGCGTTCAAACCACTGAACTACAGCGTTCAAACCACTGAACTACAGCGTTCAAACCACCAGACTACAGCGTTCAAACCACCAGACTACAGCGTTCAAACCACCAGACTACAGCGTTCAAACCACCAGACTACAGCGTTCAAACCATCAGACTACAGCGTTCAAACCATCAGACTACAGCGTTCAAACCACCGAACTACAGCGTTCAAACCACCAGACTACAGCGTTCAAACCACCAGACTACAGCGTTCAAACCATCAGACTACAGCGTTCAAACCATCAGACTACAGCGTTTCAAACCACCGAACTACAGCGTTCAAACCACCAGACTACAGCGTTCAAACCACCAGACTACAGCGTTCAAACCACCAGACTACAGCGTTCAAACCACCAGACTACAGCGTTCAACCACCAGACTACAGCGTTCAAACCACCAGACTACAGCGTTCAAACCACCAGACTACAGCGTTCAAACCACCGAACTACAGCGTTCAAACCACCAGACTACAGCGTTCAAACCACCAGACTACAGCGTTCAAACCACCGAACTACAGCGTTCAAACCACCAGACTACAGCGTTCAAACCACCAGACTACAGCGTTCAAACCACCGAACTACAGCGTTCAAACCACCGAACTACAGCGTTCAAACCACTGAACTACAGCGTTCAAACCACTGAACTACAGCGTTCAAACCACCAGACTACAGCGTTCAAACCACCAGACTACAGCGTTCAAACCACCAGACTACAGCGTTCAAACCACCAGACTACAGCGTTCAAACCATCAGACTACAGCGTTCAAACCATCAGACTACAGCGTTCAACCACCGAACTACAGCGTTCAAACCACCAGACTACAGCGTTCAAACCACCAGACTACAGCGTTCAAACCATCAGACTACAGCGTTCAAACCATCAGACTACAGCGTTCAAACCACCGAACTACAGCGTTCAAACCAACAGACTACAGCGTTCAAACCACCAGACTACAGCGTTCAAACCACCAGACTACAGCGTTCAAACCACCAGACTACAGCGTTCAAACCACCAGACTACAGCGTTCAAACCACCAGACTACAGCGTTCAAACCACCAGACTACAGCGTTTCAAACCACCAGACTACAGCGTTCAAACCACCAGACTACAGCGTTCAAACCACCAGACTACAGCGTTCAAACCACCGAACTACAGCGTTCAAACCACCAGACTACAGCGTTCAAACCACCAGACTACAGCGTTCAAACCACCGAACTACAGCGTTCAAACCACCGAACTACAGCGTTCAAACCACTGAACTACAGCGTTCAAACCACCAGACTACAGCGTTCAAACCACCAGACTACAGCGTTCAAACCACCAGACTACAGCGTTCAAACCACCGAACTACAGCGTTCAAACCACCAGACTACAGCGTTCAAACCACCAGACTACAGCGTTTCAAACCACCAGACTACAGCGTTCAAACCACTGAACTACAGCGTTCAAACCACCAGACTACAGCGTTCAAACCACCAGACTACAGCGTTCAAACCACCGAACTACAGCGTTCAAACCACCAGACTACAGCGTTCAAACCACCAGACTACAGCGTTCAAACCACCGAACTACAGCGTTCAAACCACCAGACTACAGCGTTCAAACCACCGAACTACTCTGTATTGTATGTATATTGAACACTTTTGTTTACACTTTGTTTACATACTTTTGACTTTCTATTTTATACTTTATCTATTTTTTTATCTAGCACACTCTCAGGAGCAAAACAGACAAAAGCATTTCATATAAAAGTATTCTGTATTTTTGTACGACAACTAATAAAGAAACTTGAAACTTGAACTTGAAACTTGAACTTGGGCTACAGCGTTCAAACCACTGAAGCAGGGAATATTGAGCGAGAGAGAGAGAGAGAGAGAGAGAGAGAGAGAGAGAGAGGAGAGAGAGGAGAGAGGGAGAGAGAGGGAGAGAGAGAGAGGGAGAGAGAGGGAGAGAGAGGAGAGAGAGAGAGAGAGAGAGAGAGAGAGAGAGAGAGAGAGAGAGAGAGAGAGAGAGAGAGAGAGAGAGAGAGAGAGAGAGAGAGAGAGAGAGAGAGAGAGAGAGGGAGAGAGACGACGCCATTAGACCGCTTGGCATCAGCGCTCTGGAAGAGCACATGACCTCTGTGTGACCTCCATCTACACTCTGTTTTTAGAAGTAGGAGATATACAGTAGGTGGCTCCGATACCCCTCGAAACAAAGTCCTAGAAAGAACCACGCAGTCCGGTGAAAATAAGCAAGAGAGAGAGAGAGAGAGAGAGAGAGAGAGAGAGAGAGAGAGAGAGAGAGAGAGAGAGAGAGAGAGAGAGAGAGAGAGAGAGAGAGAGAGGTGGTTCATGTACAGTTCCAACACAATAGTGCCACCTTCTGGAACAAAGGGGGAAATATATCTGGCAAAAAAACAAAAGAAACTATAGATTCCAGAAGAATAGTTTGAGGGTATGAGTTCTGTAAAGTAAGAGGTTATAATCACAGCCAAGCAAAAACAAATATATACATATATGTATATGATTTGTCAGATATTGCAATGATGTTAAATAATAACCATAACCTAAGCTGGTTAACGTAAAGAAAAAAAAATTAAACAGCATGTATAGCTCATGGACATGCTGGACATCACAAACCATTATTCATTTATTTATTTGTTGTTTGTTTATTTATTTATACAGCACAAATTCTATTATTCACATGATTTTGAAGGGAAATGAGATAATTACCTCATTAATGGGGGGGGTGAGACATGATTGGGCAAACATTTAAAAACTAGTCTAATATTACATAAAATTACAAAATGTTCAAACGTGAAAAGATTGTGCTTACTCAAAATACCGCAGTGATGCCATTGCATTGGTTTTTACGGCCCATGATTTTTATAGCCTGTTTGTATATTATAGTTATGGGTTTTAGTATGGTTTGTGTGCGTGTGTGTGCATGTGTATGTGTGTGTGTGTGTGTGCGTGTGCGTGGTGCGCACATCCCGGTTGCCATCACATTATGTGCATGCATTTTTGTGTGCACATGTGTGTGTGTACTTGGGTGTATAGTGTATACATGTTTGTGTACTTGTTTACATGTATTTTTTTCATTTCAACCTTTATTTAAAATCGTAAGCATCTGAGGTTTCCCTCATTTACAAAACGACGATTGTACAGTACATAATAAAAACAATATTCACAGAAATTTAAACACCAGAGTAAAAAATAAATAAAAAACGTTTCAAAATAATTAAAAAAGATCAACTAAAACAGTCACACAATGGTCTGAAATCATACGTTTAAACATACCAAGGGAAGGGAGAACCTCCAATTTCAGAGAGAGTTGAAGGACATTCCATGAGTTAGAGGCATCAAAGGAAA
>NW_028170526.1:0-5000 GCF_963971535.1 Notolepis coatsorum
AAGCAGGCATCAGGGGGGAGAGTGATGGGGATCTACTGTCAGAATGACTGCTGCTATTATCTAAGCAGGAGATTGGCCTGGACCCTGCGTCTGATAGAGGCATGTCACCGTACAATGGCTGGAGGTGTAGTGCTCGGTGACTGGCATTGCATGGACTGTCTGATCAAACTCCCTCGTGGTGTGTGAATGGTATAGGATGGAGGGCAGGTGTGTGTGTGTGGTGTGTGTGTGTGTGTGTGTGTGTGTGTGTGTGTGTGTGTGAGTGTGTGTGTGTGTGTGTGTGTGTGTGTGTGTGTGTGTGTGTGTGTGTGTGTGTGTGTGTGTGTGTGTGTGTGAGTGTGTGTGTGTGTGTGTGCGCGCGTGCGTGCGTACGTGCGTGCGTGTGTGTATGTAGGGGGGGGGGGGGGGGGGGATTAGTTACGCATGTGAGCTTACATTAAAGGGATAGTTCAGGCTTTTGCACCCCTAGTGGCCCTAATTGCTACTTACCAGTGAGGTTGGTAAAGTCCTTTCTCAGTACAATCCATGCTGTTCCTCATACTACTGTAGCTCCAGACAATTAATGCAAAGTCAATGGGGTTGAGCTCCTGTTTGTACAAGCCGACCAAGGCTCTCTGAAATTGACGCCACGGTGCACACAAAGTAGATTTCACTGACCCTCAGTCAGACAATTTGACCCCATGTGGGAAGTAACAGATTATAGGTACAGGTTGTGGAACAGACATGGTATAGACATGATGCCGGTGATGGGCAGGTGCTGATTCCCACATTAAATCTGCACGGTGATTGGTTGAATGAAAATGTTATTAACAGATTGCAGAGGGCGGCTAGGTGGTGTAGTGGGCAAGGCGCTCGCCATAAACGCTGGAGACGCTGGGTTCGAATCCAGCTCTCGGCGTTGCTATCAGCTTGGCTGGTCGTTCATACTAACACAATTGGCAGTGTTAGGGGTGGGAAAGCTGATGGGTGGGTCCTGGGCGTTGTGGACAGCGACCCCTACAGTTTGGTCGGGCGCCTGCACAGCGAGGGTAGGATCTGGAGGGAGGTAGTGTGACCTCCCACACGAGAATCTGCGCTGCCAGGCTGGCTGCACATGCGTCGGAGGAAAGCGTGTGACAGTCTCCGGCCTCCCGGACCAACAGTAGGGGGGAGTGCGCAACAACCAGGAAGGGGGTTGGGAATTGGCATAACGACTAACAGTGGGATGGGAGAAAAATCGGAAAAAAGGAGGGGGGAAAAAGATTAAAAAAAATTAAAAATTAAAAACAGATTGCATTACAGTACGGCTCAATACACACAATTGTTAAGGGGATGCAGACCAGAGAAAGACTTTCGTCTTGTTTACATCAGGGTCCCCCATTTTCAATTCATAATGAATTTTAAGTAAGGGTGCAACTTGCTCCGTGCAATCCATTTTTTGTGGATCTAGCCCTGAGTAGGCCTACTGTACCTGAGTAAAAGTACTTAGTTGCTTCCCACCCATACATATTAATTAATTACTTAATTCAATTCATTCAAACTATCTAAAGTCTCAAAGAATCATTGAGGTTGCCTTCATTTACTATGATGTCAAGATCAATTCTAAATGAACAAACAAAAACACGAGAAAAAACAACAATATACGAAACAATATCGTGAGCTGTCAAGGGGTCTAAGTGTTTTAAAGATGTAACAGATTACTCTCTCAAAACGACATAAAACGACATTAAAACACAATCTAAGATTTGTAGGATCCAAACGGTAAAAAGAAAAGAAAAAACAACACTACAGAGAATCAAATCTCTGCATCATGGGAAGGTTAGCAAAGGCAAAGGCCAAAATCAAACGCGGGGCCCAGCCCTTCTAAAGCTATATTAATGCTGTTTGCTCTGCCTTCTCCTAACCCTGTGCTGGTGCTGGGCGTGTCGCTGCGCCTCTGATTCATGCCTGGTGCAACTCCTCCAACACCAGCCTCTTTCCTCATCTCACCTGCCTTTTGTCCCCTGGGCCTCGAGTGTTTGCTGTCTTGCCAAGTGCTCGGTAGAAAGTCAACACATGAATCAGGTGTTTCTGAGAAATCTCTCTTGATGTGTGAAGAGGTATCATCTCTATCATCATCTCACTTCTGACCCAGTGACGGGCTGCTTTGGCAACATGTGATTACCACCCTTGCTATTCATTTGTTAGTGTCAATTTATAGACTGCCAGGGTTAGGGGTTCCATTCCCTGTGTAGCTCAATGGGTAGAGCAAGGCACTGGCACTGCCAGGGTTAGGGGGTTGATGCCCACTGGGGCCATGGTAAAACAGCATACAGTATGCACTATGTAATAGGTGCATTTTTTGTTATCTTATGAAGAGTGGCATCCTTTATTTCAGGAGATGAGCAGAAAACATGATATTATATAATAGCATAACTTAATATTATACATCATATTAATAATATTATGTGTTGATGTTCATATCAGACATTTTAACAGGATCAGTATGAACATGTGCCCTCATACACACCTTGTAATCAGCCCTCTAACCATGTGGCTATAAGAGACTTCTCTAAAGTACAGAATCTGACCATGACTTTGTTTAACTTTTCTTTCTCCGTTTGTTTTTTTCAGTTTGCACTTTGTGTAAGGGAGTGACTTTCCATACCAATAGCACTCATCCCACGATGAAAGCAAAAACATTAGCTCTTCTGTTTACCCTGTTGTTGACTTGGCGACAAGCAAAGATGTTGCACGTCGCCTACGTGATGGTGTGGTACACGTCTCCCCCAGTCTCAACAGAGAGGTGTTCATGCTAGATTGTTCACTAGTTAATGTCTTAGCTGAAATAGCATCTTAACGCTGGGGAGATGAAGACGTGACTGCACCCTGACACTTATCTATCCCGACTCCACCTCTCACCTCCCAAACTGTTTGCTTGTCTATTGTGCGTTTTTTTCCCACTGAAAGGGCCAATGGCCAAGTCTTTATGAGCCAAGATAGAGCCTTCAAGTCCTTATGAGCCAAGATAGAGCCTTCAAGTCCTTATGAGCCAAGATAGAGCCTTCAAGTCCTTATGAGCCAAGATAGAGCCTTCAAGTCCATATGAGCCAAGATAGAGCCTTCAAGTCCTTATGAGCCAAGGTAGAGCCTTCAAGTCCTTATGAGCCAAGGTAGAGCCTTCAAGTCCTTATGAGCCAAGATAGAGCCTTCAAGTCCTTATGAGCCAAGATAGAGCTTTCAAGTCCTTATGAGCCAAGATACAGCCTTCAAGTCCTTATGAGCCAAGATAGAGCCTTCAAGTCCTTATGAGCCAAGATACAGCCTTCAAGTCCTTATGAGCCAAGATAGAGCTTTCAAGTCCTTATGAGCCAAGATAGAGCTTTCAAGTCCTTATGAGCCAAGGTACAGCCTTCAAGGTGGAGTTTGTCTGGTCTGTTTGCCTTCTTTATCTCCATACTCAGTAACTGATTGGGCAGCCATGAGGTTATAGCCACACCAAGATAATAGATAGAACAAGCCAGAGAGAGAATGAGAGATGGAATGGTTCCTGCTTGATTTGACTAATGTGTTGCCTAATGTTCTGACAATGACAGTAACCTTTTTCTGCTGTGTTAATGGGTTTTGGGTCAAGGTGATAGTGGAAGTAAGCTTTAACTAAACCTTAAAGGAAAACTCCAACATTTTGGGAAATTAGCTTATTTGGCATCTACCCTGGCGTTAGACAAGAAGATACATACACTTTTTCTTCTCTGTGCATGCAGTAGGAGTAGGAAGACACGCACCGTTAGCCTAGCTTAGCATCAGTTACTGGAAGTAGGTTCCTCCATTAGCCTAGTTCCCAACGTCTTCCTACTCCTACTGCATGCGCAGAGAAGAAAAAGGTATGTATCTTCTTTACTTTAACTAAACCTTAATACACAAAATAGACAATTGGTCTCTTTGTCCAGTTCCACATGGTGCCAGTTCCACTGTTCTTTTCCAGATGACCTGAGCCCCTTAGCGGTGGAGACCGTTGTATGAGTCCATGCTGCGTGAGCGAAGCTCCTCAGGTAAATGGGCTGATTAGCATGTCTTTTAATAATCAAATCAAGGCTCTACTCTGACGAGCCCCCGAGAGCCTATCTCCTCCAAGGACACTTAACAGGGGGGAAAACAGCAGGGCTGTTTGGTTTTGGCTTCCTAGATGTAGTTTGAAATTAAACTGGAGGACAGTTTTATGAATTGTATGACATTTTTGGGCAAAAATGTATACTGTTTTTATCTTGACATTGATTTGCATTGTTCCATGCTGTATTTAGTACAGACGTCAAGATGAATACAAGTAGCATCTTTTTAGCGTGCTAAATCGACATCATACTCATTGCCCGTATTTGCATGAGAAAATATGGATTGTTTCAAAACATTCCCCCTCTGGTGTGAAATGGTGGGTCGATGCAGAGTTTCTCTGGCGCGTGTGACTGCTTTCCCACGTTGTAATGAAACTGATATCAATCCTGTGGTTCCTAATGACAGTATTGACCAATAGCATGTGGTTTGCTCTCATCATTACTTGACTTTGAAAGAAACCCCAAGTTTACACACACAGAGAAAACACCGCAGAGGGAGCGGAACCCACCACACGTCTGAGGCCCGGGCGCTGGAATATCTTCCATTCACTTTCATTTTATGTAGGTTTTAAACATGCCATTAGCCAATTTAATCCAATTTTCCCAGCTTTCGGAGCACTCCAGTGGAACAGATTACACCTAATATTAAACATATGGTCCCGGTTGCCCCTGGAAACAGCAGCAGCAGCAGCAGCAGCAGCAACCAGGGCCTTTTTAAGGAGCCGTTCAAGTCTCTCGTGTCCCTCGGTTAAAACTGTTGTCAATTATCTTCGCCCGAACACCGTAATTGATAACGAGGAAGCGGGGCAGCAAATTAAACGTCGGGTTTGATTAGGAGCCTGATGCCTTATCGTTTGTTCATAACTCGTTACCAACATCTGTTAATTAGTTAATAAATTAATCCAGGGAGCCCCCAGATGAAAGGTGTGCGGG
>NW_028170526.1:10000-13220 GCF_963971535.1 Notolepis coatsorum
GTCAGTGAGGACAAGGACCATTTGGCTAACAGACCACACATCTTCTTTGTAGTTGTATAGCAACGATACACAGCCCTCTGAGTCATCATGTATGAAACTACAGACCTCTGAGTCATCCTGTATGAAACTACAGGCCTCTGAGTCAACATGTATGAAACTACAGACCTCTGAGTCATCCTGTATGAAACTACAGACCTCTCAGTCATCATGTATGAAACTACAGACCTCTGAGTCATCCTGTATGAAACTACAGTCCTCTGAGTCATCATGTATGAAACTACAGGCCTCTAAGTCATCCTGTATGAAACTACAGACCTCTGAGTCATCCTGTATGAACCTACAGACATCTGAGTCATCCTGTATGAACCTACAGACATCTGAGTCATCCTGTATGAAACTACAGACCTCTGAGTCATCCTGTATGAAACTACAGACCTCTGAGTCATCCTGTATGAAACTACAGTCCTCGTAGTCATCCTGTATGAAACTACAGCCTCTGAGTCATCATGTATGAAACTACAGACCTCTGAGTCATCCTGTATGAAACTACAGTCCTCGTAGTCATCCTGTATGAACCTACAGGCCTCTGAGTCATCCTGTATGAACCTACAGTCCTCTTAGTCATCCTGTATGAAACTACAGACCTCTGAGTCATCCTGTATGAAACTACAGACCTCTGAGTCATCCTGTATGAAACTACAGGCCTCTGAGTCATCCTGTATGAAACTACAGGCCTCTGAGTCATCCTGTATGAACCTACAGACATCTGAGTCATCCTGTATGAACCTACAGACCTCTGAGTCATCCTGTATGAAACTACAGGCCTCTGAGTCATCATGTATGAAACTACAGGCCTCCTGTATGAAACTACAGTCCTCTGAGTCATCCTGTATGAAACTACAGACCTCTGAGTCATCCTGTATGAAACTACAGACCTCTGAGTCATCCTGTATGAAACTACAGGGCTCTGAGTCATCCTGTATGAAACTACAGGCCTCTGAGTCATCCTGTATGAAACTACAGACCTCTGAGTCATCCTGTATGAAACTACAGACCTCTGAGTCATCCTGTATGAAACTACAGACCTCTGAGTCATCCTGTATGAAACTACAGAACTCTGAGTCATCATGTGAAACTACAGGCCTCTGAGTCATCCTGTATGAAACTACAGGCCTCCTGTATGAAACTACAGGCCTCTGAGTCATCCTGTATGAAAACTACAGGCCTCTGAGTCATCATGTATGAAACTACAGACCTCAGTCATCCTGTATGAAACTACAGGCCTCTTAGTCATACTGTCTGCTATATGAACCTAAAGTCATGCTGTCTGCTATTTGAACCTAAAGTCATGCTGTCTGCTATTTGAACCTAAAGTCATGCTGTCTGCTATATGAACCTAAAGTCATGCTGTCTGCTATTTGAACCTAAAGTCATGCTGTCTGCTATTTGAACCGTGCCACTCGCTACCATCTAAGGGGGGGGGGGGGGGGCTGAGCTTAGGACTGAGCCATGTGATAAGGAGGTTATGCTAACTGATAGACTGAAGGCTTTGTGGTTTACTGGGTGTTTTTACTCGTTGAGCCAAAATGTGTCACCGGGGACAAAACCCACTCCCCTACTGGTGGAGAGCTGAAAAGTCTGTAATGGCTGTAAAAGATTTATTTCACATTGGTGATGTTTGTAAAACACTGGAGTTGAACAGATATATATTCCGAAGTTACAATGGGTTGATAAAGTTCCAAATAGTGTATTTTCCATCTACAGATCAAACAGACCCACATTGATCTTTAAGCCACTTTAAACACGTAGATTTCTCCCATACATTTCAGATGGGATTTCATTGCCTCATTATTCTTGATGCATGCGGTTATCAGTTTATTTTCATTATACAATCACTGTTGCAACATTAAAATAAATGGAATGTCAGTGAGGACAAGGACCATTTGGCTAACAGACCACACATCTTCTTTGTAGTTGTATAGCAACGATACACAGCCCTCTGAGTCATCATGTATGAAACTACAGACCTCTGAGTCATCCTGTATGAAACTACAGGCCTCTGAGTCATCATGTATGAAACTACAGACCTCTGAGTCATCCTGTATGAAACTACAGACCTCTCAGTCATCATGTATGAAACTACAGACCTCTGAGTCATCCTGAGTCAAGTCTGCTATTTGAACCGTGCCACTCGCTACCATCTAAGGGGGGGGGGGGGGGCTGAGCTTAGGACTGAGCCATGTGATAAGGAGGTTATGCTAACTGATAGACTGAAGGCTTTGTGGTTTACTGGGTGTTTTTACTCGTTGAGCCAAAATGTGTCACCGGGGACAAAACCCACTCCCCTACTGGTGGAGAGCTGACAGTGTTGTCAGGCTGCCAGACTGAACCTGGAGAATCCAGTGGCTTTTCTTCACACAACACCAGCATGAGAGCAGACAAGAACAGACACTGACACTCACATGGACACACACACACACACACACACACACACACACACACACACACACACACACACACACACACACACACACACACACACACACACCACACACCGCGCGCGCGCGCGTGCAAAGCTCTGCAACAGCATGATAGATCAGGATACAGGACATTATGAGCATCCCTTACTGAATATATAGGGAGTCTGGCTTCACACACACACACACACACACACACACACACACACACACACACACACACACACCACATACACACACACACACACTCACTCACTCACTCACTCACTCACTCACTCACTCACTCACTCACTCACTCACTCACTACTCACTCACTCACTCACTCACTCACTCACTCACTCACTCACTCACTCACATTATAATGCGCAGAACACTTAGAACAGGCACTTTGATTATACAGAAATTGCAGAGGCAAATCTCTTCTTTTGAGATTCATTGATTCCCAGCCTTCTGTCTCTCTCTCTCTCTCTCTCTCTCTCTCTCTCTCTCTCTCTCTCTCTCTCTCTCTCTCTCTCTCTCTCTCTCTCTCTCTCTCTCTCTCTCTCTCTCTCTCTCTCCCCCCCCCTTCCTTTCTTCTCTCTCCCTCCACTCCTCCCGGCCTCCGGGGTCCCGGTGCTACTAATTCAGTCTTATCAGTGAAGTAATTTAGCCGCCACAGCTTGGGTTTCTGTCGCGCGGCGAGCGGCCGGCCCTGACCCCCATTGTGCTGCGCCGCTGTCGCCCAGATAACCCTCCGCTGGAAC
>NW_028170525.1:0-17525 GCF_963971535.1 Notolepis coatsorum
AGAGAGAGAGAGAGGTGGGGGCGTACAGATGGCGAAGAAGATAATAGAGTATGGAAGTAGGACAGAGGCTGAAAATAAATGAATGGCGGTTGTATTAAGTGTGGTTGCCCTCATGTTTCGAAGCCTTTACAAATTGTCCACCTATCCCACGCAGAGGCTAGCGTCCTCTTTGGCTGTCAGCAAGCATTAGTGCTAACATTACCTAGCCGCCCGACAATTATAAACTGAAGCAGTTTATTTTGTACATTTTGTTTTATATTGTAGTGTAAGAGTTTTAATGTGTTTTTTTGCACCTTGCTGAGACCTACCTGTGCCGACTATTACTGTGACAGACGAGGACCACATGGAATAAGTCTCTGACTTTATTGTGTGATAATTCCTCAAACAATGTATGTGATGGTTGTCGCCAAATTGGGTTTTAAATCCTGTGTGTATTTTTTAATTTTTTTGTATTGCTCTTTTTCCCCTCCTTTTTCCTCCGATTTTCTCCCATCCCAATGTTAGTCGTTATGCCAATTCCCAATCCCCTTCCTGGTCGCTGCGCACTTACCCCCACAGTCGGTCTGGGAGAGTGGAGGCTATCACGTGCTTCCTCCGACACACGTCTAGCCAATCAACCGCTTCTTTTCACCTGGCAGCGCGGACTCTCACTGAGAGGGTGTAACGTGTGGAAGGATCACACTACCCCCCTTAGATCCTATCCGTGCTGAGCAGGCGCCCCGACCGAACTGTAGGAGTCGCTGTTTACAACGACCCGGACCCACCCCGCCAGCTTTCCCACCCTCTAATACAGCCAATTGTATTAGTGTGAACGGCCAGCCAAGCGTCCAGCGTCTCCGGTGTTGGTGACAAACGCAATCTCCGCTACACCACCTGACTGCCAATCCTGTGTGTATTTTAACATCTGTGACCAGGCACAGACAATAAGGACTTGTCAAGCAAGCTTCAATAATTTTTTATTCTTTTTATTCTTTTTTTTTTACATTATATGAAAGTACAGATTCTTACCTTCAAAATAATATTGTCAAGTTAGACCGTGCTCTCAAGGTCTGACACTGGGTGCTGTAATCCCATAAAGTTGAATATAACAAAAGCAGGATAGCCGGACCAGCACTCTCAGGTTCAATAGTTTTAATGGCAGCCTGAATTCGAAACAGACATGTTTCGGAACTATGTCCTTCTTCAGTGATATGGCTAGCAATGGTAATACAGTCAAGATGGTAGTTATATACACCTGGCAGGTAATGACCTGACAGGAAATGACAGGAAATGTCATTGAAAAGGCATTGAGTCCCTTTACATATTTAATTAAATAGTTCCAAATTATACATTGAGCATCCTAATTAAATATGTAAAGGAGCTCAATTAGCCCTAGAAACTAAGGGCATGTTATATGTTATATATCAAGTTTCTGGTAATTTTGTTTTGTTTTTGATATATTTATATATATATATGTATAATTTGTGGATTTATGAATGGACTCTACTTTGATAGGTCATCCCTTTGGTCACAATGCACAGGCACACCTGCGTCGTGATGTCATTTCCTGTAATTTCCTGTCATGTCATTACCTGCCAGGTGTATATAACTACCATCTTGACTGTATTACCATTGCTAGCCATATCACTGAAGAAGGACATAGTTCCGAAACATGTCTGTTTCCAATTCAGGCTGCCATTAAAACTATTGAACCTGAGAGTGCTGGTCCGGCTATCCTACCTTCAAAATAAGCCATAACATGTTTAATTAAATGCATTAATTAATTCATTAATTTGCTACAAACATTAGAGCTGCTGTGTCAGCAACCAAATTCTACCACTAGAGCTAGTTAGTGTTGATCAAAGATGGTCTTTGTAGCTAACCTCAGCTAGTGTTAGCTGCAGCATTTGATAGCTGATCACCTCAGATCTTTGGTTGCAATATATTTCGTTTTTTTGTTACCTGATCTAAATTCGATCTGAAACAATATTGTCCCAATTAAAACCCCACCCATCTGGCACTCCAAGCAGATTGAAACTAATACCAAGAATTGTTATTTGATCCAGGTTGAGTGAGAGCTGATGAAATAGTGCAGCTGAGAAAGCAGGAATATTAGGCCTGGTGCAGAGAGAGAGAGAGAGAGAGAGAGAGAGAGAGAGAGAGAGAGAGAGAGAGAGAGAGAGAGAGAGAGAGAGACAGGGAGACAGGGAGAGACATAGAAAGAGAGAGAATGTAGAGAGAGATAGAAAGCAGATAAATATATAGAAAACATGCAGAGAGAGAGAGCATCTATAGATATAGAAAACATGTAGAAAGAGAGGGATATAAATCATGTAGAGAGAGAGAGAAAGCGGCTAGAGATATAGAAAACATGTAGAGAGATATAGCAGGGAGAGAGAGCGGCTAGAGAGAGAGCAGCTAAAGATATAGAAAACATGTAGAGAAAGAACAGCTAGAGAGAGAGCAGCCAGAGATATAAAAACATGTAGAGAGAGCAAGCAGGTAGAGAGAGAGAGCATGTAGAGAGAGAGAGAGAGAGAGAGAGAGAGAGAGAGAGAGAGAGAGAGAGAGAGAGAGAGAGAGAGAGAGAGAGAGAGAGAGAGAGAGAGAGATGAGATGAGATGAGAGGGATAGAGAGCAGTTAGAGAGAGGGTGAGCAGGTATACGAGAGATAGAGCAAGTAGAGAGGGATAGAGCATGTAGAGAGAGAGCAGGTAGAGAGAGGTAGAGAGAGGTAGAGAGCAGGTAGAGAGAGGTAGATAACATGTAGAGAGAGGTAGAGAGACTGTAAAGAGAGATCAAAAGCAAGGAAGAAGAAATAGAGTTTGACTCAGGACCTACAGTTGAAACACCAGGGCCCTCATTTATCAAGTTTCCTCAGAAAATGTTCTATTTCCACACGTAAGCACAGAATTTAGAATGTGTGCACGCACAAAAAAAATGGGATTTATCACACGTGCGTACACAGGTCCTACGCACACCTGTCATGATAAATATCACCTTGCTTCTACGCTGAGGCTCGTGCACACTTTCACGTATTTGCATACCAAAACCGCCCCGATTAACCATATACGGTAATGGAACACCCCCATGAAATGTGGAAAAATGGACTAAACCGAGGGAAGCGTGTTATGAGACAGGCTGACAGACGTGTACACGTACGGTGATGTCGGATATGATATCTATTAACCATTGCTGCCTGGGCAGCGCAAACACTAATAAAGACCGTGCTGGAATATGACTGCCTTTTTCCGTTTTGTTTGATTAATACCCAGGGATTAAAGTTCTCCTCAATTTTATTCCAAATCGCGACGGATTTTCCGTCAATTTTCTACCTGCTGCATATGATTTCTAGAGGCATTTAATCTATTTTGATGTCAGTATTGGGTAGCCTATATAAACAATAATACGAGAGCATATACAAGAACAATGAATCTCACTGCCATGTATGATGTAGCCTGCCTTTCAATACATGAACTTGAATTCCATCATGTTTGTGTGCGGGAGCTCACAAGGCTGTGGTCACAATGGGTGGTACAGTAATAACAGTCTACACAATATCACGATGGACCATGCCATGTAGCCTATGTTCTATTATGACATGATCTGTGACGACAAATGTTCTAGAATGTTTGATTAAGATATCATACTCTGACAGCATGCCTATGATCAATAAAAACGCGAACTTGAATCCCATCATCATATTTACATAGTCTGTCCACTATCTTTATTACTTTGTTATTCCCCCCCCCCCCATCTATGTAAAGCGACCTTGCATGGGTCTCTTGAAAGGCGCTATGTAAAATGAAGCTATTATTATTATTGTTGTTGTTATTATTATTATCATGTCTGTGTGCTGAGCTCAGTGAAGTTTCAACGGAGCGAGGTAATCTATTCTAATCAACAAATTGAAGTAGAAAGCATTCGGTTGTGGCCAATCTTATTTGGAAACATGACACAAGATAATAGTATGTCGCTTTTTATTTGAAACAATATTTAATGGCGTTTGGAGGTGGGTGTTCTGCTTCTGCCCCCCGTGCCAAACAAGCAAGCCAACCTCTTGTTCCCGCATGAGCCCGTTATAATTACACTACTGTCGCTATTTTACAGTCCTCGATATCCTTGCGGACGGACCAGTATACCTTTATATCATATCATATTCATATTCATATCATAGTTTACTCTTTCAGCCTACCAGCATGTAATACGTTCTTTGTTAGAACTCAACTCGTTATTATTTTGCGCATAGATTGCAGAAATACGGGAACGTTTTGATTTAGGCTTTGACACATAATACAAGTCATGATATCACCCACACGATATATGCTCTGTGTCCAGACCATGTATGCTTTTCATTCATGTAAGACACATTTATTGCAAGGGTTTTGTATACACATACACTCAACAAATAACCTCTGTCTGTTCTCGTTGCAATGCGTTTATATCGTGGGTGTTCATATGACTTGTATTCTGCTTACAGCTTCGGGGTTCCACTTATTATGTTTAACAATGGCAAAGCCTTTTAAATATAATCAAAACGTTCCCATATTTCTGCAATATATGCGCAAAATAATAACGAGTTGAGTTACGCGGAGCGCAGTCAGTGCTTATTTCCGCGTTGTAAAAATATTCTACCACCGGGCGCCAACTACGCATGGTCCGACCTGTGCTTAAATATACGCACAAAGTCAAGCACAAGTTCAAATAGATAAATCCCACACTTTGCTTAGAAATGATTGTACGCGGCGGTTAGGTGGCCGAGCGGAGATTGCGTTCGTCACCAGCCCCGGAGCTGTGAGCTGGATTCGCCTGTTCGAATCCAGCTCACAGCTCCGGGGTTGTCACCAGCTTGGCTGGCCGTCTGCACTAATACAATTGGCTGTATTAGAGGGTGGGAGAAGCTGGCGGGGTAGGTCCGGGTTGTTGTAAACAGCGACTCCTACAGTTCGGTCGGGGCGCCTGCTAAGCGCGGATAGGACTCGAGGGGGATAGTGTGATCCTCCCACACGCTACGCCCTCTCGATGAGAATCCGCGCTGCCAGGTGAAAAGAAGCGGTGATTGGCTGGACGTGTGTCGGAGGAAGCATGTGGTAGCCTCCACTCTCCCAGATGATCTGACTGTGGGGGGTAAGTGCACAGCGACCAGGAAGGGACTGGGAATTGGCATACGACTAACATTGGGATGGGAGAAAAATCGGAGGAAAATGGAGGGGGAAAAAGACCAAAAAAAAAAAAAAAAAAAATGATCGTACGCACGGCTTAAGCACATATCTGTGCGTACGTCAAGTTGATAAATGAGGGCCGTGCCTGCGGGGAGAAGCATCACATCTGTGTTTAAACCCTCCTCCCTCGTCCCCTCTCTTCCTCCCTCGCTCACATCCATCTGCGTACGCTCTCACACCTGAGGTGGAGTTTTGAGAGCCGAACATTCTGACGATGATGTAACAGATAGCTACATACAGAGTTCTAGAATTCCAAGATAGAATTCAAGGGATATAGTAGCCAGGCTTACTAGGCTTCAGGCCAAGGTATATATTAGGTATATATAAAAGGCAGAGGTGGGTGTGAGTTAGGGTGTGAGTTAGGGTGTGGATTAGGGTGTTAGGGTGTGAGTTAGGGTGTGGATTAGGGTGTTAGGGTGTGAGTTAGGGTGTTAGGGTGTGAGTTAGGGTGTTAGGGTGTAAACTCTCCACATGTGTGAGTTAAGGTATTAGGGTGTTAGGGTGTTAAAGCAGAATCATCCCGTCATAAATGGTAATAAACAACGCACCTTTGCCAAGTCTGACACTCTCTGTCTCTTTCTCTTTCTTCAGACAGACAGAAAGACAAATACAGAGAAAGACAAACAGAGATTGACTGACTGATGTACACATAGACACACACACACACACACACACACACGTAGACACGCACACATGCGTAGACACACACACACACACACACACACGTAGACACACGGTAATACATGTAAAACACAATGAATTTCTAGTTCGACATTGAAATTCCGTCACTGCACGGACTTGTGGGACTAGAGCTCCGGGTTCCTGTCAGTGGGATATGAAAGGCCTCGTTCCCCTTTCCTCACGCTGGATATCGTAACGTGCTGCAGCCTGATAGGAGCATTCTTTTATACGCGGTCGTGAGAGAGCTGTGAGGAGAGAGAATGAAATGTTTTGACTGCAAACGTTTTTTTGTATATTATATATTCCTGACGAGTTTGACCCGTAGATGGAACATTTCAATTGAGAAGCTTGTCAATGCCATAGAGAGCTTCAGAAAGGGTACACACTTTTACCATGTTGCCATAGTGATCTGTATTGTATTATGTTTATGTGGAAACACACGTCCAACCTACATAAAAATGCCCCCGCACTGTTAACATTCAAAACAGCCCTCAAAACCCACCTCAGTCAACCCCCCCCCCCCTCTATGTTGACACAAATCTATTTTAATAAATGTTTTCATTATTAATGAGTGTTGTTTTTATTTGTTTTCATATAATCCCACCGTGTAAAAGCGTCTTTACCCAGAAAAGCACTATAAGTCTGATGTATTGTTTTTATTTCACTGCTGTTGCCCTAATGTTACCGGTTTCCATAATGTTGATGATGTGTGTTTATATAACCAAACACCTCTCCTCTTGCCACAAACCAATTTACACACAGAGACAATAGAAATCGCTCAAACAAAATACCTAAAATCTGCTGAAAGAAATGCAAGAAAGACGTATCTGTGCACATCAAACACACGCAGGGAAGGACATAATAGTAGTATAGGGTAGTAAAATAAAACATCCAGTTAGATTTTTTTATTTGATTTATGTACTTACTGCTCTACCTCCCGAGCCACTGTCGCCGCCGGGCATTTTTCTAAAGCAATTTGCAAAAAAACATGTTCGGGAGGGGACAGGAGGAAGTAAAAACGTATCTAGTCCTGCCCCTTCTTTACAATATATTACATATAAAAAATATAGTCTTTCTTAATCTAAATATAATACAAATCTACAAATGCCCAAAATATAAATATATGTGGTAGGCTACTTCAGTCACCTTACTACTTAAGGCCTCTGCATGCTACAGAAACTTCAAAGCAACTGCAACACAACATCGACAAAGCAACGGTGTTGCAGACATTCTGCCTTTATGCTTCTGCAACATCGACGCGCAAAGTTAGTTTAACTAAAGTTAGTTTAGGTTCGTGTTAACGTTAGATAATGTACAAAATAAACGTATTTCCGGTGCTTTTAGACTATTTTATTTTGAAATCCCCCGACCGGAAGTGTTATAGTGTCTGTTGCTAGCAGCTTAACTTTCTGTCGCCCGTTTCTGTGCTTTTCGAGCTAACGTAACATTAGTCTCCAACGGAGAGGAGAGAAAGACCTCGGCTCACATGCAGCTCAAACTACCTGTTGGAATAAATTAATTGATTGATGTTTAACTTGTCCCTGTGTGTGTCCAGTCATTTCGACTAGCAAATGTTGTATTTAACGTTACCTCAGGATACCATTGTATTTAGTTGGTTAGCTATGTAGCTAATGTGGATAGCATTTTGTATAGCATCAATGCTAGCTGGCTGGCTACAGCTTTATTTACTAAATTATGGAGGCTTTTTAATCGTCAAGGTAAGAGAGGATTTGTCATGATCAACTGAAGGCGTATGCTATGGAACAATATGTGCTTGGGTTTTCAGAAAAAGGCCAGCTATGTGACGCTAATTATTTAGCATCAACGCTGGCTGGTTACAACAATGGAGGATGGTATTCTCTGCGGGACCAAAATTATTCTATGACAGCCCCGCCCCCATTCGCTAACCAACCAATCACTGCTACGCAATATCAACGCAACGGTTGTTTAGATTAGATTTGGGTGAAAGGTACGCAACATCCTCGCAACACAGTCTACAAGACCCTCTGCAACAAACGCGTTGAAATCGCGCTGATGTTGTGTTGAAGTTGCTTTGAAGTTGCTGTAGCATGTAGAGGCCTTGAGTCCTCTCTCTTGTACATGTCCAAAAATACTTGTTTATAGCGCCCTTTGAATGTGTCCCTCCTCAAGTAACTTGTCTTTGTTCCTTTTTTCATAGATCCTTCAGTGGACGAAGACCACTTACCTCTGGTGGAGTGTTGGAATTATGTAAAACAAAGGAGCTGGGAAATCTGTCATTGTGCAGCATGAATAGCACTGGATTGTGACTGCCCTGTACACTGTTGTACACTTTACCGTTATTTTGCTGCAGTTCGGTAGCAACTGGTAGCAACTGGTAGCAACTGTTAGCAACTGTTAGCAACTGTTAGCAACTGGTAACAACTGTTAGCAACTGTTAGCAACTGTTAGCAACTGTTAGCAACTGTTTGCAACTGTTTGCAACTGTTTGCAACTGGTAACAACTGTTAGTGTTAGCAACTGGTAGCAACTGTTAGCAACTGGTATCAACTGTTAGTGTTAGCAACTGGTAGCAACTGTTAGCAACTGTTAGCAACTGGTAGCAACTGGTAGCAACTGGTAACAACTGTTAGTGTTAGCAACTGGTAGCAACTGGTAGCAACTGGTAGCAACTGGTAGCAACTGGTAGCAACTGGTAGCAACTGGTAGTGTTAGCAACTGGTAGCAACTGTTAGTGTTAGCAACTGGTAGAAACTGTTAGTGTTAGCAACTGGTAGCAACTGTTAGTGTTCGCAACTGGTAGCAACTGTTAGCAATTGTTAGCAATTGTTAGCAACAGTCAGATCAGCCTGGATTGAACTACTGTATGATGTTAATTGCCTACTGATATTTTCCTAATGTTGTTGTATTTTGCTACATAGTGTACAGTAGATGAACACTGTATATGAGTGTACTTAAAACTGTAAATGTACTGCTGATATCTTCATCAAGAGTCTGGTCTCCATTACAGTGTACTGTTACACTGCCCTGAAAAACAATAGTTGGAGTTGTGTTTTCATCTGCTGGGAGCTAAAATGTCTCTCTGGGGTTTAATTATATTGTCTGTAATTGAATTAGAATGAATGAAGGTTAATTTCTAATGCTTTAGGACCTGGGCTGCACTTCAAACTGTCCTACTTTTATAAGTGTACTTGGTGTTGCTGGCTGGGGAGCATGTCTATGTTCCCCGGGTCCTATGTTCCCCGGGTTCTATGTTCCCCGCTTTGATTGATTGATAGATTGAAAATTTTAGACCACCAGCCCTGATTCCAAACTCTAACCTTAACCAGTTCGAACGAGGGCCTAAGCTTAACCGTTCTAAACAAGGCGGACATTAATAATTAATAAAATAATAAAAATCTATAAAATGTTCAATCTATTAATCAATCAAAGCGGGGAACATAGGACCCGGGGAACATAGGGATGATCCTGCTGGCTGACTAGCGTTCTTCTGTATTCTGACCATTGTACCATACTGCACCCATACTACTGTTGACTCACTAGTGCATTCTAGTTACAGCCATACTGCATGTATGTGTATATATATATATATATATATATATATATATATATATATATATATATATATATATATATATATATATATATATATATATATATATATATATATATATATATATAGGCTCCACAAATTATCACAATACTAGAGTAGCGATATTCTTTAACTTTTTTTTTTAACAATTTATTAACTTTTTCATTGATGCCATCACTGTATCTATATAATATCGGCAATATATTGCTGTAATATGCAATATATTGCTGTATACATTATATATATAGCTACACATATACATTTATTCAGAGGAAATGTCTTGTGGAAATACTAATCCACCATTCATTCAAAGAAAATGTGTTATAAAAATGCTAATCCAACATTTATTCTGAAAACCTGTCTACACCCATGGCTCTAATTACCCCGGCACACTGACACTCTGTGTGTGGGAAGAAGGAAGCTTGGATTGTTCTCTGATAATAACTACTGAAGCTAAGCAGGACACGTGTCTCCTACTGAAGCTAAGCAGGACACCTGTCTCCTACTGAAGCTGAGCAGGACACGTGTCTCCTACTGAAGCTAAGCAGGACACCTGTCTCCTACTGAAGCTAAGCAGGACATGTGTCTAATACTGAAGCTAAGCAGGACACCTGTCTCCTACTGAAGCTGAGCAGGACACGTGTCTCCTACTGAAGCTAAGCAGGACACCTGTCTCCTACTGAAGCTAAGCAGGACATGTGTCTAATACTGAAGCTAAGCAGGACATGTGTCTCCTACTGAAGCTGAGCAGGACACGTGTCTCCTACTGAAGCTAAGCAGGACATGTGTCTAATACTGAAGCTAAGCAGGACATGTGTCTAATACTGAAGCTAAGCAGGACATGTGTCTAATACTGAAGCTAAGCAGGACATGTGTCTCCTACTGAAGCTGAGCAGGACATGTGTCTCCTACTGAAGCTGAGCAGGACACCTGTCTCCTACTGAAGCTAAGCAGGACATGTGTCTAATACTGAAGCTAAGCAGGACATGTGTCTAATACTGAAGCTAAGCAGGACATGTGTCTCCTACTGAAGCTAAGCACGACATGTGTCTCCTACTGAAGCTAAGCAGGACACCTGTCTCCTACTGAAGCTGAGCAGGACGCGTGAACACTTTCGGCAACCAACATGCGCTTCCGCGTTTCTCTGATTGGCCGAGCGCCTTCCGCGTTTCTCTGATTGGCCGAGCGCGGCTCCCCCTTAAGCTCCAGGAGAGAAGAGAGAGGCTGAAAACCCGCAGTTCTTGCCCGACTGATGGGAGCCGAATCTCGGATCCGATTTTTCTGATGAATACTCCCAAAATATGGAGGTCCCGAACGCATGGAAGTATTGATTGCGCCGTAACGAATCATTAAAAAAATATACTGTTAACTGGAATATGTTGTGCCTTTACACATATGTTGGATTATGTCATTCGTTTGTCATGACAAACTAATACAAAATCGCGATTTACCCGGTGGCTACAACAACACACAGTGACTACTAGCCCCTTACGTGACTGCGGTTTGCAAGTCACTGTGTGTTGTTGTAGCCACCGGGTAAATCGCGATTTTTTATTAGTTTGTCATGACAAACCAATTACATAATCCAACATATGTGTAAAGGCACAACATATTCCAGTTAACGGTATATTTTTTTAATAATTCGTTACGGCGCAATCGATACTTCCATGTGTTCGGGACCTCCATGTTTTGGGGGTATTCATCAGAAAAAATCAGTCGGGCAAGAACTGCGGGTTTTCAGCCTCTCTCCTCCTGGAGCCTAAGGGGGAGCTTACTGTAGTATTCCTGCCTCTGAGGAGCGCATGCGCGCGCTCGGCCAATCAGAGCAACGCGGAAGCACATGTTGGTTGCCTAAAGTGTTCACGCAAGCAGGACATGTGTCTCCTACTGAAGCTCCGCCCCTGTCTCCTACTGAAACTCAGCATGTGTCTCCTACTGAAGCTCCGCCCCTGTCTCCTACTGAAGCTCCGCCCCTGTCTCCTCCCTCCCACAGATGACGAGCTGTTCATGTGTAAAACTACGTCCATCGCTGACATCGTCATCCTGGTGGACGGGTCGTGGAGCATCGGCAGGATCAACTTCAGGCTGGTCAGGATGTTCCTGGAGAACCTGGTCAAGGCCTTCAGTGTGGAGTCCGACCAGACCAGGATAGGTAAAGTAATGCAACTTATAATAATAATAATAATAATAATAATAATAATAATAATAATAATAATAATAATAATAATAATAATAATAATAATAATAATAATAATAATAATAATAATAATAATAATAATAATAATAATAATAATAATAATAATAATAATAATAATAATAATAATAATAATAATAATAATAATAATACTATGACTATTATATATACAATACAAATATATGAACAAAAAAGACCAGGATAAGTAAAGTAGTAGTAGTAATAATACAAATAATAATAATAATAATAATAATAATAATAATAATAATAATAATAATAATAATAATAATAATAATAATAATAATAATAATAATAATAATAATAATAATAATATATTAAAATAATATATATGGGGGAAGAAATACCAGGATAGGTAAAGTAGTAATAATAATGCTATTGTAAAAATGATATATACAATAAGAATATATGAACAAAAAAGTCCAGGATAGATGAAGTAATAATAATAATAATAATAATAATGATGATAATAATAATAATAATAATTATGGTTATTATAATAATAATTATTTTATTATTATATATAATTATGTGACTGTGTCCAGCAGTTTGTGGCTTCGTCAGTAATAAATTACATTTATTACATACAGATTATGAAAGTACAGAATGTAAGCTTTCAAATGATGTGTCATACATTGAAATCTGAAAATATTTGACGAAGAGATGCTTATTTGAATCTTGTTAAACCTCTAGTAGTCTAAGAGCAGAGAAAAGCTGAGAAAACACTATCTAAAGTTTGACTGCATTTTTAACACCTTGGCCGTCAGGTACTACAGTAGGTGTGAACAATAGCTCAACAATATCTTAAATTCACCCCTAACCACTCCCCTACTGGATTAGCTGTCATCTGTCAGTAGCCCTTTTCACAATTGATAAACCATGTGCTTTTTTTTGCGTCTTCTCACGTTGCATATTATTTTAATTAGACATGAACTCATTGGACGCCAGACCGGAGATAAGTCAGGTTAACTCGGCATCGCTTGGGCGCCAAACCCGAGAAAAGACGGGTTTTCTATCGTTATTTCTTTTATTCGATATTCCCATTCATAATCCATCGAGGGAGCCTGTGTTATCATTGGGAATGAGTCTGAGATCGCAAACGTCTAATACCGCCGCCTGCCGCCTTGCGGCCGGTATTGCACATCCTTTGAAACCCTCTGGCTTGTGCTGTGTGTCGATCTAAAAAGTCCGGTCCGGGTTTTCCTTGTCGGGCAGGACACGCCTTTATAACACATGGATTGAGGAGAATCAAGCACTCCCGGTTCATGTTCTTTGGTGGATTATGTTGGCAACACGATCGACATCAATACTTGGAATGGCGATCAGATAATTGCAATATTCTTTTTGGAGTACATCCTAGTCAAGGTAAGGGCTATATGGTATCAATCTTGCGTTGTTCGAATCCCTTCCCCGTGATCTGAGTGTGTAATGTGTGTGTGTAACATATTCCGTTGGTGACGATCGAAGCATAGAAAAACGACCCCCCCCCCCCACCCTTTCATGCATTCATGATGAAACATAATACTGATAATATAGCGTTGATTTCAGATTGATTGTTGATACAGGCGAGAAACGCCACGGTTTCTACTAGTGAAATGCACTAAACGCTGCAATTTTTTTTCTTTTTCACAAATTTAACGATAGATACTCGATGTCAAATGGGCAATCGTTTTATATCCATAGCTATGATATAAAATATAGTTTGAGCCCTGCAAACACCGCCATGTATCCCTATTCTTTAACACTATGGCGTCCGTCCACGTATATATACGTGTTTCGAAAAAGAGCGTTGTGGACCAGAGCCACGAGTATACGTGACGAGTTGTTATTGTTTTATTCCATATTTATAACGCTTCTTAGGTACCCGATCCACTAGCAGGATCTTTTCACATATTTGATTTTCGAAACATGCAGTACCGGCCAGACCCGCTTAGGGGCGCCATCGCTCCACTGCAGTATCATTATGTGGATTAAAAAAAAATGCAAGTACAGTTCTGTGGGCGGATCATAGATCCTTGATTCCAAAAGAAGACCCTCCATCTTGGATCAGCTTGCCGAGCGTTTTTTTCAGCGTGGAATAATGGGATTTATGATTAGCCAATGTGCATATCGATCTACCAGAATCCGATGACTGGTGAGGAAATGCTGTCGGCGATCACATGGCCTGACAGTAGGATAATATTACCCCAAATTACAGCTGGATTGGACATTGTTTTATAATGTAACGTGATCTATCAATGAAAATGCTATATTGAACACACACTGTATTGCTAATCAATAATAGTAATTGGCGTTCCCCGCCGCCCCCATTTCATCCATAGATGCTCTGTAATAGTCCGGATGCTACGCAGTTTGTTTTATTTCATTAGTATATATACAGCAGAAATGGCGTTTGATATAACGGCGCCAACGTTTTAGCCTATTTTGCAGCCTCCTGCAGAAAAGCCTAGACTAAAAGCGAGATATACCTTATATTCACGACGCTATAAAATGACAACCAACCGATGGATTTTTATTTTCTTTAAGCCATTATGAAGGCACGGTTTATGCACTCAAGTGACAATGAGAATGGACAGATAGCAATACTATAAATGATATATAAAGCTCTTAGAAAGTACATCAGTTTGTTTACAATCCGCTGTCCTCTGAGGCCTAAATCGCCGCGCCCCGCCGGTCGCCATAATGTTAAAGCGGTGGGCTTTATTATTATTATTATTATTATTATTATTATTATTATTATTATTATTATTATTATTATTATTATTATTATTATTATTATTATTATTATTATTATTATTATTATTATTATTATTATTATTATTATTATTATTATTATTATTATTATTATTATTATTATTATATCATGTGGTCAGCCTTTGTGCTATTCATGCAACAAATGAGGGTTAGACTAAGCAATATTCCTGCGGGTTGGTAGTTTTAGCATTTTCTCGCGTTGCATAACATTTTAATCTAAAGCTGAGTGTCACACCCACGTGACACTAGACATGTTTTGCAAAACATTAAACATATTTGGAACCGTTTGGGATAAAGACTCACTTTTGTATCTGAATCGCAAGATTCTCCTCTCTCCGTCAACATTTAAAGTGTATCTCTCCGTTGCCCACCAGTTGAGCGGCAGTGTGCGGAAGTAAGGCACAGAATCTTGAATGTATCTATCTGTCATATATCTATGTCTGTCCCTATAGCCAATGGAAATGCTAGGAATCGTCAACTATGAAACTATGAAACATTCCTATTGTTTTTCAATAGTCCATTGCGCTCTGCCGGGCCATCACATACTGGTTGCGCGTAACGGAGGATAGAGAGAGGCGCTTGTCCCTGGGTTGGGGTTGCTATTGCTGCCCACATCTCAGGCTCTGCCAAGAGAGGTCTGGAGAAATGCACACTATAATAAGTTACTAAACTCCAACCCACACAGCTCACCAAAACAAAAGATTTACACAGCGTGCAATACAGAGTGGGGCTCTTTCGCCTAGACGTCATTTCAGGAGTCTACCTTTTAATACAGTATATTTCACAGTATATTTAAAGCTGCACCGGGTAGTTTTGGGGGGGTAAACTAACCTCTGAAAAGTCTAAATAAAGTATGATATATCTTTAGTATTGAATACATAAAGTGTTTATAGAGAAAAACTGGATCCCTGGAGTAGAGGCTGACATGTGAGTGGATTTTGACTCCCGCTCCTTCCCACTCCCACAGAAATAATCCCACTCCCTCCCACTCCCACAGAGACTGATATGTGTGTGTTTGTGTGTGTGTGTGTGTGTGTGTTTTTTGTGTGTGTGTGTGTGTGTGTGTGTGTGTGTGTGTGTGTGTGTGTGTGTGTGCGTGTGCGTGTGCGTGTGTGTGTGTGTGTGTGCCCCCCCAGGTCTGGCTCAGTACAGCGGAGACCCCAAGATCGAGTGGCATCTGAATAAATTCACCACCAAGCAGGCTGTGATCGACGCCGTGAAGAACCTGCCTTACAAAGGAGGCAACACCCTCACAGGTACTAGGAGAGAAACACACCTCCGCCTGACAGTAAGCAATAGAAACAGACAGACAATAGATTAGTCACATTTGACACGCATAAAAAATTACTACCGGGCAGTCCAGTAGAGAGAGAGAGAGGAGAAACGGGAGACACAGCGGGGGGAAGACATTCGGCAAAGGACGCCGGGTTCCGGGAATCGAACCCGGGTCGGCCGCTTCGCGACGCAGCGCATTACATGGGTCGCCACTTGGGTGCCCCACGCATACAATTTCTAATCAGTTTCGGGGGAAGAAATAGGAAAGAAAGAGCACATTAGAGCATTTTATTCTGATGCAAAATATGAAACAAGAGTAACACAGTCAATTTCTCTTATATGAGACAATAGAGTTACTTAAACCTCTGAATAATGTAACCTCAATCTAATGTATTATTATTATTATTATTATAATGGTGAAGCAGAGAGAGAGAGAGAGGTGTGAAGGAGAGAGAGAGAGAGAGGAGGGGTGAAGGAGAGAGAGAGAGAGATAGAGAGAGGAGGGGTGAAGGAGAGAGAGGAGAGAGAGGAGAGAGAGAGAGGAGAGAGATAGATGAAGGAGAGAGAGATGAAGGAGAGAGAGGTGAAGGAGAGAGAGAGAGAGAGAGAGATGAAGGAGAGAGAGGAGAGATAGGAGAAGGAGAAGAGAGAGAGAGATGTGAAGCGAGAGAGAGGAGAGAGTGAAGGAGAGAGATGTGAAGGAGAGAGAGTTCGCCAGGGAGAGGCGCGCTCTGAGGCGAGCGCTCGCGTGCACGATCGTGAAGCGAGAGTGATGTGAAGGCGATATAGGTGAAGGAGAGAGAGAGATGTGAAGGAGATATAGGTGAAGAAGAGAGAGAGGAGGAAATGGTGGGAGAGTGGAAAGGCGGGAGGGGACTACACGAGTGTCCTGTCATCCCCTCGCGGTGCTCACCCGTGTCCCTTTTTCGTCCTTCCTGCCCTCCCCACGCTTCCCTCCCCACCGCCCATGTTCCCCACTCCCCCGCCTAACCCACTGAAAGGTTGATACATAATAAACCTACCATTTGACTTGAGCAAGCTGTCAATATGTTAACTTTCACCCCAATCCACAGTTTGAGAGATAAATAACGTGTGTTTACCTTTTCTCCTGTGTCTTCTGTGTTCCTCTGCAGGCCTGGCTCTGACCTACATCTTGGAGAACAGCTTCAAGCCAGAGTCCGGTGCCAGGTCTGGCGTTCCCAAGATCGGAATCCTCATCACTGTATGGAAAATCCCAGGATGACGTCAACCCTCCTGCTCAGAGCTTGAGGGACGCTGGGATTGAGCTGTTTGCTATCGGTATGACTCTCGGGCTATTAGCACAAATGAATGGAAGCGGATACGGACCACTAGCCTAGCTCTTGGTGCATCTGCTTCCATTAATTTGTGCTAAGCTAGGCTAGCTTGCCACCGGATAGCTTTCTACTGCACGCACAGAGAGGAAATTGGTATCTATCTTCTTTCGCATATCGCATTTCCCATAATGTTGGCGTGTTCCTTTAAACTTTCTCACAACACAGAGAATGGTAATAAACGATCAATGATGATGAAAACTGTAATGTAAACGTTCAATTCCAGTAAATACATGGAAATCACCAACTCTGGATATTTCTTGCAGCAGCTTAGCAGTAATATATCTGTGATGTGAAAACTCTGTTTATTTTCTGGCATTCAGTTTATTATGTTTCATAATTCTCTCTAAGAATTTAGATTTAGTTTTTTTCTCCTCAACCTATGGCCACTATTCATTTGAGACTTGGCAATAACTGTCATCTATAACCATATTTTTCTAATGTTTTGCCCCTTGGGGACCAGCAAGACATAATATCAC
>NW_028170524.1:0-13958 GCF_963971535.1 Notolepis coatsorum
GGCTAATGATCTCCCTCTCTCTCTCTCTCTCTCTCTCTCTCTCTCTCTCTCTCTCTCTCTCTCTCTCTCTCTCTCTCTCTCTCTCTTTCGATCTTTCTCTCTCTCTCTTTGTTCCTCTCTCTCTGTCTCTCCCATTTCCTCTCTTGCTCCCTCATTCGCTCTCATTCTCCCTTTCTCTCTGCTTCTCCTTTTGTCTCTCTTTTACTATCTTTCTCTCTGTGTGTCTCTCTCTTGCACGCACACACACACACACGCACGCACACACACACACACATGCACGCACACACGCACGCACGCACACACACACACACACACACACACACACACGCACACACACACACAGCAGTTGTAGCTAAGAGAGCCCCCTGCTGCTCACATTCTAACCTTGTCTCTTCTCTCAAGTGTGATTATGAATGTGTGAATGTTTTTGCATCTATGTGTGTGTGTGTGTGTGTGTGTGTGTGTGTGTGTGTGTCTGTCTGTGTGTGTGTGTGTGTGTGTGTGTGTGTGCTCTGTAATGTATTAGACAGATTCACCCTGGGGCCAACACTGCAGAGAAGAACTCTTTACTTTTACTCGTTGCTTGCTGTTGGAAATAATTACTGTATGATGATTTTACATTTGACATGGTATTGAGTTAAATGTCCCTTTTCTTATGTCAGTCAGTCAGTCAGTCAGTCAGTCAGTCAGTCAGTCAGTCAGTCAGTCAGTCAGTCAGTCAGTCAGTCAGTCAGTCAGTCAGTCAGTCAGTCAGTCAGTCAGTCAGTCAGTCAGTCAGTCAGTCAGTCAGTCAGTCAGTCAGTCAGTCAATCAATCAATCAAACAATCAATTCAAGTACTATAATTCTATGACCTATGACCTGTATCATGTCTAATACTACCTCCCCTCCCCCCTCCCCCATGCTGCTATGATGCTTGAATTTCCCCACAGGGATCAATAAAGGAATATCTTATCTATCTTATCTTATACATCAGTTAATTGATCAGTTCTTGTCATGACAGACCACTGAGGCCATGTCCACACAGAGACGAGTCTGGGTGTATCCGCCAAAGTATTTGATCATATGCACGTTTCGTCCACACGGAACCACGTTTTGGGAGCCTGAATACGCTATTTTCTGAAAACGGGTCCCAGAGTGAACAAATCTGAAGATGCCACCCACAGAACCGGACGAGACAAGTTGTTCCGCTAGCGATAACAACAATAATACTTGTGGTCGGGGGGTTTCAAAATAAAAGAGCGAAGTCGCTATTGAAAGACGTTTATTTTGTACATTAAAACAACAAACTAAGCATTTAGCATTGTTTGTTTGTATCTTCTGCCATTCTTCTTCTTCGTGTGTTTGTTCATCGCACAGGTTTTGCGCATTGCTCCATTCTTCTTCTCTGTTTTTAGTGTAGTTTGTGGCAGCGTTACAGCATTTTCAGTGCTTTCGTTTGAACGCGCACGATTTACGGAAACTAAAAACATTTTTGATCCACTTTTTTCTCCTCTTTTTCTATTTTCCTCCCATCCCAATTCCATTGTGCCAATTCTTCCCTCCCCTGTCTTGAACGTTGCTCGCATATGCCCCCCACTGGTCGGTTGTAGGGAGGATAGAAGCCTTGCATCATGTGTCCCCTCCGGTGCACGAGGAGGCAGCCTGTCACATCTTTTCACCTGCCAGCGCGGAACGTGTGGGAGGCTCACACTACCCCCGCCATTTCCTGTCTCTGCTGTGCAGGCGTCCCCAACCGACCTGTAGGAGTCGCTGTCCACAACGTCCAGATTACCACCCATCGACTTCCACCCGCTACCTCTGCCAATTGAGATAGTATGACGACTGGCCCAAGCCGGAGGCAACGCCGACAGCCGGAGTCGAACCCGGTGTCTCTTGCGTTGGTGATGAGCACAATGTCCGCTGCGCCACCCGGCCGCCGCCCTTCGGAAACTTTTTAAAAATGAAAACGAAAAAGATCGGTTCCGTCTCCGTGTGGATGTGGCCTGAGACTGGTCCCAGGGAAACACTAAATGCACAGAACGTGTGTCCATTTGAAAAGGTTTAATTCTGCATGTGGCTTCTCCAACCCCCCCTTAACACCAAAGCATGCATGACACTAGATCAATACGATTATTATTTATTAAAATGTATTTAAGTATTTTACGATTATTGGAACGTATGCAATGGAGAGAGAAAGGAAAGATGTGAGAGAGCAAGGATGACATGTGTGACAAAAGTTGTAAGCTGGATTGAAACCGATGAAAACAGAAGTATGAGGCATGATGTGCCCCACAGTCATCCACTGGAACAGCCCTGACGAAAGTATCAAAACTAACTAGTTGAACTAATACAAACCTGACCAGCATGATCACATTCAGGGAGCTGATGTGAATCTGAATGTCATGCTCAGTATTATTATTGCCTGTTTGGCTACCATGACGACCAGCCAGCCCCCAGTGAAGAGACCCAGTAACAATGGCCTGTTTTAGAGATGCAGACCAACACTCTAACAGCGGATCACAAGTTAATGGCTCTTTTATATGGTCACTGGTAGGCTTGCTTAAGGTGGACCATTTCATCTACCCACCTACTGCTGCGATCTCCATCAAACTCTATCCTGGGCGGACCACCTTAATGCCGCTCTGCCTAGCAGTCAAACAAGCTTTGTTTACTGACAGGATTTGGCAGGCAGCCATTTTGTTTTCCCACATTTACATAAACGCCAAATGGTGCCTGCTTCCTGTGTGTGTAGGGGCCCCAGCTAATTCTCTCCCTCGTCGACCAGAGATGAAAATCGGAGGCAGTTTGAAATTCATTAAAGCACGGCGCCTGTTTGGATGCGCTCCCTGTTTGTGAAAGCCGATGAACTTGACACAAATGCTCACGAGCGAGAGTGCATCTCGCCATACCTTAATCTAGTTGATTACTAAATTATGCAATGACCCCGCCAAAGACATGGGTGAAATAGGGATGATTTTTCGCTGCCAATGATTCCGAGAATTAGCCCCTGTTTTTTTTATAACGCTTCCTCCACTCCCTGCCACCCCGGGCTAAACATGTGTGCCAGGCTGCGGAGTGGCAGCGGTGCGGACGACTCTGTGGAGCAGCGTCTCCTTCATGCTCACTCAGCAGCGGTGGGCACAGCAAGAAGCCCTCTGTCGAGGGAGAAAGACGGGATGCCAAATAAAACATTCAAATATTTTTTATTTCCTGTACAAGTACAGGGGGACGAGCGTGCCTTTATCATATTGAATAGGAATAGTTTCAGTATATTAGTATGTAATATTAGTATGAGCCTGGTAGAGCAGGGACTGCTGCAGACAGCAGCAAATAAACACACCTTTTCTCTTCGCAAGCCCCCCTACCACGGCTGTAGTCTTGACCAGGATTATTCTGTGTAATTGTGCGTGTACTGTGTGTGTGTGTGTGTGTGTGTGAGTGTGTGTGTGTGTGTGTGTGTGTGCATGCGAGAGACTGCACATGCGAGAGACTGTGTACCTGCTCTTGCACTAATATGAATATGCATATTTTAAATAACAATTTAGCTTTGGTTGATATCTGATTAAAACTCAGTATACAAATTGATAAGGAAAGTATTTTGTCAGATGAATTTCATACCTTAACTAAGCCTTATATGACGTATGAAACTACATCTTATAGAAATGCAAGTTAATATATGGTTAAATTAGTAAGTTTAGATGACATGTAAAGAGTTACATATAAAACGTTCTGTTGAAGATGAACATAAACACATTTTGATTGTGAACTGTAGCTGCTAAGTATATATATATGTATATTTATTTCAACTATTGCTTATAGTAAATATGACAATAAGTGGGCTAAGCTGTTTTAAAAAAGCTTCTTATATTATTTTTATATCACGAGGCAGCCAATTATTGTCTACTGAGCAGCTAGAGTTCACAATCAAAATGTGTTTATGTTCATCTATGTTCATATATATATATCCCCCAAGGGGATCAATAAAGGAATATCTTATACCAGTACATACATATTACATACATACCAGTACATACATACTGGTATAAGATATTCCTTTATTGATCCCCTTGGGGGATATATATATATATATATATATCCAAGGGGATCAATAAAGGAATATCTTATACCAGTATGTATGTACTGGTATGTATGTAATATGTATGTACTGGTATAAGATATTCCTTTATTGGGGGATATATATATATATATATATATCCAAGGGGATCAATAAAGGAATATCTTATACCAGTACATACATATTTTTTCTTAAATATGTACATAAAGGGCCTAGTATCGAATTTGATGCAATATCACATTTATAAATGTGTTCTGTAAAACATTTAAATTCAGGAAGATCAATATGACAACAAAGTCATCCTGGGAGCTAGAGGCTGCGGTTACACTAGGGCCATTTCATTTAGTTTCATTTAGCTTTTCCGAACGCTGCATATTGGCAGGCAAGTTAGAGTTAAGTTAGACGTCGTTTTGTCTCGCCTACTATATACATGTAGTACAATGCCAAAGCAGTAGGTGGCGATGTAGTTCAAACATGAAGGCCATTTTCAACCAATCAGAAAGGTTGAACGAGTCACTCCACATCCTGCTCAAAATCTCAGAAAGCCACCATCTTTATACCTCGCATGAGCCATTTAGCTACCATTTATTTTCCAGCAAGAAATAAAGTGCAATAAACAAAAACGGATACATTTACTGTGTGTTCTGCCTCATTTGTTGATGATTTGTTGATGAAACAAAACTAACATCAACACAATTGACCACCAAGAGCGGAGTTTAGTTTCACAAAAAGATAGCAGATTTTGTTAGCTTACGTGCTAACGTGAGTGGGATATGCCATTATAAAAGTATAGCATTGTGGCTAGCAGCGTAGTAACGTTAATGCTTGCAGAATAAATGGATGTAAACGTTATTAAACAGATTGCATAATGGGTACAATACAATACGGCTCAATACAAACAATTGTTAAGGGAATGCAGACTGTTGTAGTTTGGAGTACTGGGTTCCTTATAACAATAACTTGACAACACGTTGGTAGCCGCAGCTACTTGGGACAGCTCTGCTGTAAACACTGGAGATAACCGTGCAGGTCTCTACTGCGCATGGGCATTGGGCAGAACGGCTCCGTATCCGGCTGGCGCAAATTACATGGCACCATTGTCGGCGAGTTTCGGCGAGTTTACAAAAAGTAAACACCCTTTGAGCGTTGCCACTTGGAAAACGCATTTTCCTGCCAAAACTGCGTTTCTTTTTAACTTGTACATGCAAACGTAATCATTCGAAAATAGAACGTTGCTGTTTTACCCCAGTGTAACCTTTAATTTCAGAGACTTTAATTTCATAGCCTGATCCACTGTAATCTAACACAGTGTAGGCCTTCAACAGAGAGAGGCCGCATCCTTCAACAGAGAGAGGCTGTGTTCTCCAACAGAGAGAGGCTGTGTTCTCCAATAGAGAGGCTGTGTTCTTCAACAGAGAGGCTGTGTTCTCCAACAGAGAGGCTGTGTTCTCCAACAGAGAGAGGCTGTGTTCTCCAACAGAGAGAGGCTGTGTTCTCCAACAGAGAGAGACTGTGTTCTCCAACAGAGAGGCTGTGTTCTCCAACAGAGAGAGGCTGTGTTCTCCAACAGAGAGAGGCTGTGTTCTCCAACAGAGAGAGGCTGTGTTCTCCAACAGAGAGAGACTGTGTTCTCCAACAGAGAGACCGTGTTCTCCAACAGAGAGAGACTGTGTTCTCCAACAGAGAGACTGTGTTCTCCAACAGAGAGAGACTGTGTTCTCCAACAGAGAGAGACTGTGTTCTCCAACAGAGAGAGACTGTGTTCTCCAACAGAGAGAGACTGTGTTCTCCAACAGAGAGAGACTGTGTTCTCCAACAGAGAGAGGCTGTGTTCTCCAACAGAGAGAGACTGTGTTCTCCAACAGAGAGGCTGTGTTCTCCAACAGAGAGAGACTGTGTTCTTCAACAGAGAGAGACTGTGTTCTCCAACAGAGAGACTGTGTTCTCCAACAGAGAGAGACTGTGTTCTCCAACAGAGAGGCTGTGTTCTCCAACAGAGAGAGGCTGTGTTCTCCAACAGAGAGACTGTGTTCTCCAACAGAGAGACTGTGTTCTCCAACAGAGAGGCTGTGTTCTCCAACAGAGAGAGACTGTGTTCTCCAACAGAGAGAGACTGTGTTCTCCAACAGAGAGGCTGTGTTCTCCAACAGAGAGAGACTGTGTTCTCCAACAGAGAGGCTGTGTTCTCCAACAGAGAGAGACTGTGTTCTCCAACAGAGAGGCTGTGTTCTCCAACAGAGAGAGACTGTGTTCTCCAACAGAGAGGCTGTGTTCTCCAACAGAGAGGCTGTGTTCTCCAACAGAGAGAGACTGTGTTCTCCAACAGAGAGAGGCTGTGTTCTCCAACAGAGAGAGACTGTGTTCTCCAACAGAGAGAGACTGTGTTCTCCAACAGAGAGAGACTGTGTTCTCCAACAGAGAGACCGTGTTCTCCAACAGAGAGAGAGACTGTGTTCTCCAACAGAGAGAGACTGTGTTCTCCAACAGAGAGAGACTGTGTTCTCCAACAGAGAGAGACTGTGTTCTCCAACAGAGAGGCTGTGTTCTCCAACAGAGAGGCTGTGTTCTCCAACAGAGAGAGACTGTGTTCTTCAACAGAGAGAGACTGTGTTCTCCAACAGAGAGAGGCTGTGTTCTCCAACAGAGAGAGACTGTGTTCTCCAACAGAGATACTGTGTTCTCCAACAGAGAGAGGCTGTGTTTTCCAACAGAGATACTGTGTTCTCCAACAGAGACGCTGTGTTCTTCAACAGAGAGAGACTGTGTTCTCCAACAGAGAGAGACTGTGTTCTCCAACAGAGAGAGACTGTGTTCTCCAACAGAGAGAGGCTGTGTTCTCCAACAGAGAGAGGCTGTGTTCTTCAACAGAGAGAGACTGTGTTCTTCAACAGAGAGAGACTGTGTTCTCCAACAGAGAGAGACTGTGTTCTTCAACAGAGAGAGACTGTGTTCTCCAACAGAGAGAGGCTGTGTTCTCCAACAACAGAGAGAGACTGTGTTCTCCAACAGAGAGAGGCTGTGTTCTCCAACAGAGAGAGACTGTGTTCTTCAACAGAGAGAGACTGTGTTCTCCAACAGAGAGAGACTGTGTTCTTCAACAGAGAGAGACTGTGTTCTCCAACAGAGAGAGGCTGTGTTCTCCAACAGAGAGAGACTGTGTTCTCCAACAGAGAGAGACTGTGTTCTCCAACAGAGAGAGACTGTGTTCTCCAACAGAGAGAGACTGTGTTCTCCAACAGAGAGAGGCTGTGTTCTCCAACAGAGAGAGGCAGCGTTCTCCAACCAAATCTATAAAAGAGAGATACTCAAAAAAGAAATAGGATTTGCACTATATCTGCCTTTTGACCAATTTGTATGGACTTACACGCTAGTGTTAAATTGGGTTTATCAATTATCATCACACTTCTCTAAGTAAATTGAATACATTATGTGTATTTATTTATTTCATCGTACAAGATATATTTCTACATGTTTCTACAAAACAAATAAGACATGTGTTTTGTTCATACATTTTAGTCCAGGTCTGCTTGGTGTTTTGTGCTTCTAACATTTATCTGGGTCCCCTTTGTCATTCAGAGTCAGGTGAGGTCAGAGGTTCCTGTCCTCCTTACTTTCCTTTCGTTCTTTCGTTCGTTCGTTCTTTCTTTCGTTCTTTCATTCATTCGTTCTTTCGTTCTTTCGTTCTTTCGTTCTTTCGTTCTTTCGTTCGTTCGTTCGTTCGTTCGTTCGTTCTTTCTTTCTTTCTTTCTTTCTTTCTTTCTTTCTTTCTTTCTTTCTTTCTATCTTTCTTTCTTTCTTTCTTTCCGTCCTTCCTCTCTTCCGCTCGCCTGCAGACTGGAGACACTTCAGGCTGCAATTAGCACAGCACTTCCCCTGCTCTGGAGTCAGTCATGGGTGCCACATTGTGCACACGGATCGCTCTGGAACGGTTAATTGACTAAGCATTGTTTAGCCCAGTTAGTGAGTTTTTGTTCATTATTATTATACTGCCCCCCCCCCCCCCCCTGTCTACCACCGCCCCCCCCCCCCCTCACCCCTCTCCCCTCCGCCCCCGTATCTCTTTTGCACCCTGACAACTCTTTCTATTTCCTATTTCTCTCTCTGCAGCCAATATGACCAACTGAGGGAACTTGTTCCACAGCCCTGGGGCCACAACGGAAGAGGCACTTTATGTCTCCACATATCAACCTGACCCTGAGGAAGAACCATTCCACCAGGTAGGACTCTCTCTCTCTCTCTCTCTCTCTCTCTCTCTCTCTCTCTCTCTCTCTCTCTCTCTCTCTCTCTCTCTCTCTCTCTCTCTCTCTCTCTCTCTCTCTCTCTCTCTCTCTCTCTCTCTCTCTCTCTCTCTCTCTCACATCACATGGGGAAAAAAGAAACACTGTATATTTGACTGTAAACTACTTAGGATCCAAATACATGTTAAATGTACTATTTTACAATCAAACAGAATCAGTTATACAATGCGATTTAACTAAATGTTTTTTTCCCCTCTCTCCCCATTTCTGTTCTTGGACGGTTTGTCGCTAACCCTCCCCCGACCCCCTCCAAACACACACACACACCCACACACAGACACACCTCCCTGCCCTTCCTCTCGTCTGGCTGAGCTGCAGTGCGCGCGGGGCAGTACAGCCTGTGGGACGGTACTCCTAATTGCGAAGGCGAGAGAAGGCCGTGGTATTAGGGGAACATATGGCGCTGGCTGCCGGGCGGCGGCTCCGCGGGCGTTTTAAGGTGAACGTTAGTGAACCAGCCGGGGGCCTCGCTCCACCGTCTCAGGCTAGATCAACTTCTCATCTACTTCAGTCGTTTTGCTCGTGGCGAGCTAGCTGACCTGACCTGGACTGGTTTATGTGAAAACCTTGTAATGTGAATGTTGGTGATTTTTTTTTAAATAGAAATAATTGAAAACTAACATGATGCTTTGTACTACATGTTGAATATATGATTCATGAATATTTATATAGCACCCTTCACAGCACGAATGCACAGGGTGCTTTACACTACAGCTTAGTATATAAAAAACACAACAAAACAAAATCAGAAATAAATGACAACAACAACAACAGACAGCAGTTAAAAAACAGTGAAACTAGATAAAAAAAAAGTAGAATAAATGAATTTGGATAAATTCATGAGTCACTAATTAAAAAACAGAACTATAGGAACAGTGAGGACACGAAAGAGTGCCTATGTATGACCAAAGGCTAAACAAATGTGTTTTTAGTTGTTTTTTAAAAGAGTTTTCAGAGGGGGCAGTTTGCAGGTCCAGAGGGAGAGCGTTCCAGAGCCTTGGTGCTGTCACCTCGAAGGCTCCATCACCCCTTGTTTTCAGCCTGGACCTGGGGACCACCAGGAGGTGCTGATCGGCAGATCTGAGTGTTGGTGTAGGGATGGATGAGTTCAGTGATCCTATGGTCAATAAAACTCCTTGAGAACCTTTTGTATTTAAACACTGTATACAGTGTTGTTGTGGATCACGGAATGAGGCTGTTTTGAATTGACTCTTTGTAGATACAAGGTTTTAATTTGAATTGTGTGTGTGTGTGTGTGTGTGTCTTCTGACCTACTAAAACTCAGTCCCATGATCTGCTATTTAAGAAAAGATAACCATCATTAACTCATTCCCTGCCAACAACGATTTAATACGTGTTTGTCCGCCAATCGTTGAACGCCAACCACGTATATATACGTTATTTGATCGTTATTTCTTTTATTCGCTATTTCCAATCGTTATCCATCCAGGGAGCCTGTGTAACCATAGGGAATGAGTCTGAGATCGCAAAAGTCCAATACCGCCACCTTGTGGCTTGCGGCCGATGTTGCACTCCCTTTGACACTTTGTGTATGTGGCTGTGTGTCGATGAAATTCATCCGGGCGGATTTTTCTAGTAGCCTGGACCGAGAGCGTTATCCGATCGCATTGAATAGTTTTCGGGACCCCCGATTCATTATGCTGTGGTGGGTTATGTCGTGGCCCAAATGGACATACGATCTACCAGATGGCAATAAAATAATAGGAATATTCTTTTTGGAATCTCACCGGCCACAGGTAAGAGCAATTTAACGTCAATTTCAGCTTGATTGTGCCTTGTTTTCATAGCCATCATATGCATTTGAAGTTTTTATTGTAGCGTGTATAGGGACGAAATGCCAATGGATTAAGTATAATATGCGTTGCGGCCTATTACTAGCCTCCCAGGTATTACCCTAAACCGCTCTAAAACCATACACAAGTCAAGAGTTTTATTTGTCACGGCATACAAGTATACAATGAAATGCGGGGGGTCTTGTCCGCAACGATTGTGCATAATACAATAATAATATATAATAATATAATAAGAATCCAATAGAACGATACTTATACTTATATTCACAATATAACGGTATAAAACGGGAATGTATGGATGGAAAAATAATTTCTTTTTCACATCTTGAACGATAGATACTCGATGCCAAATGGGCCATAGTATTGCATCCATAGCTATAATATATAGTTATAGCCCTGCAAACAAGGTGAGCGACTCCATAGACACATAGCGTGGCAGCACAGTCATATCCCGTTCCCAGCGTGGCGATCAATGAGTTAAGGTATTCGAATTATTCTATAAGACTGGGAACAATGATTACATGTTCATTACTTTAGTTTTTGTCGATCAATATCATCCCACATTTCCCTAAGGAGATCTGTTACGAGGGGTGGCGAGGGAAGGTGAGGAGAACCCAATATGCTGAACAATGATAACGAGAGAGAGGAGGCAGAGACGAAGGAGTTGGATATAGTGAAGGGTGTTTACTGAATAAGCCGGTACACAAAAGCACGTACAAAAGAACAAACAAAAGCGAACTGTAAAACATGGAAAAACAAACCTCAGCAGAGCTGGAAAACAGGACTAGAATAGACAGGAACGAACTCACGGGTAAATACAGGGTAAACGGCAGACAGGGAGCTTCACAATGATAACAGAGACACGACAGGATACCGGGGTAGAACGGAGACAATGACGCCACAAGGAAGTCAGGGAACACACAGGCATATATACAGACACTGATTAACACAGGAGGGTAATTGGTCATTAAACACAGCTGGGAAGAACAGAGTGACAAAGAAACATTACATGGTTGCAATATAATACACACAAGATAACAACACTAAAATAAAAGAAAAAAAAAGAAAGATCAACTAACTTTTTGAGAAGTTTTTTTGGGGATATCATGTCAATCATGTCGAATGCTGTGCTTAGGTCTACGAGGACAAGAATTGAGACGTTGTTTGTGTTGTCTGAGGTCACTAATGAATGGAAGGTTGGATATTGGCCTATAGTTGGTCAGTACAGGCCACTACACACGGCCTTCGCTGATAGAAGGAGCACGTTCAGTGGTAGACTAAGACTCTCTAGAAGATGTAACACTGAACGGCACAGTCACTGTGCCCCACTGCATCACTGAGCACAGGGTGACAGTACAGTCTGGCATAATCTTCCTGGACACTTTACAATTTTTACACTTCTCACAATCTTCCTGGACACTTAACACTTTACAAATGTTTACACTTATTGCTGTACATTTTATTGTATATTTCTGTATATTTTTGGCTGTATAGTTTATATTTTTTTTTGATCCACTTTTTCTCCCATTTTCTATATTTTCTCCCATCCCAATTTCGTATCATCCAATTCAACCCTCCCCTGTCATGAACGCTGTTTCTTGCCTCCCACAAGCCGGCTGCAATGTGGACTAAGTCATACATAGCACAAGTCCCCTCCGGTACTTGAGGTAACAGCAGTCGCATCTTTTCACCTGCGCAGCTCGATCTCTCAGTGGCGAGGAGTAACGCGTGGGAGGCTCACGCTGCCCCCGACACTTCCTGATTCTACTGCGCAGGCGCACCAACCGACCTGTAGGAGACGCGGTCCACAACGCCCAATCCCCACCCTTCAGTTTCCCTCCCCGTAATACGGCCAATGTGTATTACTGCGGACGACCAGCTAAACTGAAAACAATGTGGAGCGCTGGATTCGAACACGCGAACCCAGCGTCTCCACATTGGTGGCGAGTGCCTTGCCCACTACACCACCTAGCCGCCCCGGCTGTATAGTTTATATTTAAGATTTTAGAATGTATATACATTCCAGAATGTATATCCCGGACCGGATTTTATTCTTTATTTTTATTTTAGCCTTATTGACTACCTAAATGTTTAATGTTTACTGTGAGCGATCTGTAGTGCCGAATTTCCCTGGATAAATAAAGGATTTCTATTCTATTCTATTCTATTCTACATCCCATATAGTTTGGGTTTCTTTAGTAGGGGTTTTATGTCTGCTGGTTTGAATCAGAAGTGATGTGTTTATAATCTCTAGGACATGATTTGAGACACTTTTGAATACCCGCTTAACAAATGCTGGTATAGGGTCGATACAGGAAGTGGAGGAGTTACGTTCCATGGCAGTTTTCTAGAACTCTGTTGATGAATGCAAGTTGATTTTCCATGTTCTTTGCAGGGTTTACAGATGTTACAGTATCTGTGTTTTATATGACAATAGAAAAAAATCAAGGAGGTAAGAGGTATGCTTTTGCAATTCGGTTTGCGAAACACATGGAAGTGAATGGAAAATGAGGGAAACAAGGGAATCTTCAGTCACAGTGACCACAGGAGCTACTGGTGAAAGTGGGTGTCGGTATATGGACCTATATCGGGGGGAAGGAATATATATAGTAAAATGTTCTAAGGAACCTCCGTCTCTAAGTAACTAAATGTCCTTTTCACCTTTTCAGCTGAGTTTTGTAAAGCTGTAAATATCCACATTCAACATTTGCCTGCCTAAACAGTTGCCTTTTTTAATATGTATATAATGCTCTCCATATGTTTTCACCACATGCTCGTATGTTCAGCTCACCTATTAATCACTTTGTTTTTGGCTTGTTTATTCCACTCATACTGCCTTCCCCCCGTTATGAATGGTGGGAATTGTTAATAAGTTGAATGGGGTTTCATGTGGTGTGTAACCTGTTGACACACACAGACACACAGACACATGCACACACACGCAAACACGCACATGCAAACACGCACGCACGCACACACACACACACACACACACACACACACACACACACACACACACACACACACACACACACACACACATTCAACCAGCTCTACCTGTGACCCAGTACACATAGACAGATGTCTGGTGGGACAGTCAGGTGTGTGTACCTGTGCATGTGTGTATTTGTGTGTATTTGTGTGTGTATTCGTTTGTGTGTGTGTGTGTGTGTGTGTGTGTGTGTGTGTGTGTGTGTGTGTGTGTGTGTGTGTGTGTGTGTGTGTGTGTGTGTGTATACATACATACATACATACATACATACATACATACATACATACATACATACATACATACATACATACATACATACATACTGTACATACACACACACACACACACACACACACGCACACACATGCAAACACAAACGGAGAGGAACAGCTGTAGTGTGGGCCTAAGACACATGCTCTCTCTACCACCACCTCCCTACATCTCAGGTGGTGAGATTATATCATGCCACAGCTCTCTCTCATCTCATCTATAGCCACCCAGCCACCCAGCCACCCAGCTAGCATGTCAGTTAACCAACCTGCAAATAAGTCAGTCAGTCAGTCAGTCAGTCAGTCAGTCAGTCAGTCAGTCAGTCAGTCAGTCAGTCAGTCAGTCAGTCAGTCAGTCAGTCAGTCAGTCAGTCAGTCAGTCAGTCAGTCAGTCAGTCAGTCAGTCAGTCAGTCAGTTAGTGAGTCAGTAAGTCAGTTAGCCCTTACTCTCTCCATGCCTTCTTCATTAGTTGGTCAGTGTGGCCAAACAATCAGGCAGCCAGATAGTCAGTGTTTCTCCATCTTCAGT
>NW_028170523.1:0-9987 GCF_963971535.1 Notolepis coatsorum
ACATACACTCTCACACGCACTTACACACCATACATACATACATACATACATACATACATAACATTCATACACATACATAAATACTACATATACATACATACATACAACACACACATACATACATACAACATACATACATACATACATACATACATACATACATACAAACATACATACATACATACATACATACATACACACACACACACATACATACATACATACATACATACATACATACATACATACATACATACATACATACATACATACACACACACATACATACATACATACATACAATACATACATACATACATACATACATACATACATACATACATACATACATACATACATACATACATACATACATACATACATACACACATACACATAGAGATATACACACACACACACACACACAGACACACACCATGTACACAGAGGAGTCTTTCTCTCCTCCTCCGCCACCTGGAGATACTGCAGAGAGAGAGAGAGAGAGAGAGAGAGAGAGAGGAGAGAGAGAGAGAGAGAGAGAGAGAGAGAGAGAGAGAGAGAGAGAGAGAGAGAGAGAGAGAGAGCTTCCCCGGCAGCCGGGAGGTGTGTCTGATTGGCTGCACTGATGCAGTGTGTCAGTGGGCTTGATTGCTACAGCTGCGAACAGCGGTCATTATTGCTCGGCAGAGGTCCGTTATCGAGTAATAACGGACCTCTGACGAGCGCTATTGACCAATCACAATCAAGCATTTCGGCGAATGTTAAAACGCCATGTAATAAATATATATATAAAATGTACAGCATTATTTGACATGCTATCATGCAGAGTCCTCCTTTAAATAATCTTAGTCCCCCTAAAAACAAAACATCGTAACCCATTAGCTGACTTCTTTCACAGACTCTAGCTCAGCTAGTGTGAGGGTGGTGGGATCATATGGAACCAGACCACCTAGGTCATCCATACTGTAGGTACAGTACCAATGTGCGTCTTGTAGGGACGGGGTCTAATTTATGCTCCAATGTTAGGCCAGGTTTTGGCGAGGGAACAACATCTCAAAGCCATTTGATTTTCTCACCTCAAGATATCTGAATGAAAATGAGTTATATGCCTCCCCTTTACAGACATTCCCATGTATGCTAATCCCACATAGTCTTGGGGCAGAACTATGCAGTTTAAACACAGTGCATGTAATACAAATGTATTATTTTCGCCTATTTGGGGGAAAAAAATTGTTGTAAATCACAGCGTGCATTTTCACGAGGTCTATCATCAAGGTATCAGTGTCTTAATGGGATATTTCGGAGGGATTTTATACCAAGTTTGAATTTTGCACAAGATAAAATATTCCTTTGTTGATCCCTTTGGGGAAACGCGGGCGTCATAGCAGCACGGGGGAGGGGGGAGGGGGGAGGGGAGGTCCAGGTATGGGCAGGGTAATAGAAGAAAGACACAAATAGAAGCAATACAATTAATATGCAAACTTGAACAAGAAGGAGGGCTGCAGCGTCTTTGTGAATCCAGTGTTTCAGAAGGTGCTCTTTGGATAGAGGGGAGCCAGTTGAAGAAACAAAGGAAGTTCCAGGCACTCTTCATGTAGAAAAAAGCTTGAATTAGTTGCTTAGTTCATATTAGAACAATTAAAAAACACCAACATGTTTCGGCCTCTCTATCGGCCTTCTTCAGGGCACATAAGAGTGGCCTGGAACTTCTTTGTTTTTACAATTAATATACAATTATTAGTTTGCACACCATGATGCCAGAACACGCCAGGAGAGACGAGAAGGAGCCGAGCCGTGGAACAGAGACGTGGAACAGAGACGTGGAACAGAGACGTGGAACAGAGACGTGGAACAGAGACGAGGAGCTCCCTCGCTACTTCCGTCACTCTAGAAACGTCTCTAGGAAAATAAGCAGACAAGGGACTCTACAAAAAGAATAGAATGAGACCGAAAAAAAATATATATATATAAAAGTATAGGAGGCTTATTTGATTGAGCAACATATTCTCCAAAAAACAGGGTAAGCTAGGCTAACGATTTGGCTATTTACAATTAAAAAATGTACATTCCTGATATTTAAGCCGTTGGTTGCTATTCAGCACAAGTCAGTTTCTCTGACGACGTGAGCCATGTGGCGTTTTGCGTTCTCAGTTATGACATCATCGCCTCCTGTTCATTTTCCCGCCTGTCTTCCGTCTTCCTGTTTCCTGTCTTCCTGTTTTCCTTTTGACGTCAGCGCCTCAGAGTGATCCTGCTGCAGTGATCAGGCAGGACGCTAGGGGGCAGCAGAGCGCAGTGGGCACTGCGGCACATTTTTGTCTCTGAGAGGGCAGTTTACCGCTGTCATTAATGCATTTTAGTAGTGTTGCTGCTTTGCTCTTTTTTCCCCTCTGAGCATATTCCAGGTCTGTAATGAGGAGAAAGAGCATGAATCAAGTTTATTAGTGACAGGGTCATCGTACATCTGGCTCGTCACGCTGCCCTGTGATGACTGGGATCGGTGGCAGAGTGGGTTTTAGTTCGACGTTTAGTTTTACAATCAGATCAATCAGAAATAATGCAGGAATATACTGTTGAGTCGGCGTAAACCACACGTTTCTCCACAGGGATACATTTTTGTTTGTTTGTTTTAGATCCACATCAGCTTTTTGCACAGCAGCAGTTATTCTTCTCTCGGGGTCCAATAACGAAAGGTTATTTCATAACCTAGTTATATGAATACTAGTGAGTTGGAGGCGAGCCTTCACCTGTCGTGTCCTGTCCGTGCACTGGGGGTTTACCTCAGTCGGACACAGGATCTCAGGGCTTCCGATCAACTGTTTGTTTGTTACGGTGGCCCTCGCGCGGGTAAGGCGCTGTCAAAGCAGCGCCTGTCACATTGGTTGTGCGAGGGCATTGCCCTTTGCTACACGTTGGCTGGACAGGGCCCCCCCGGGGGGGTCAGGGTGCACTCCACTCGTGGAGTGGCGGCCTCTGCTGCCCTGTTAGGGGGGGCCTCGGTGGAGGACATCTGTGCTGTGGCCTTCTGGTCCTCCCCGGGTCCCTTCTTTAAGTTTTACCTCGTGGACATGACTGGGGGTTCTGTCTCCCAGGCGCTTCTGAGGTCTGGGACCTCTCCTGCGTCCCGCCATTTGGTGGGCTAGCAGGGGTGTGTGGGTGTGGGCCACGGGGTGCTGTGTCACATGTGGTCCCGCCTGTGCTGTGCGTTCAGGGGTGCCTGGTTCCCCCTTTTTTTCGCACTTTGGTGGAGTTGACTGCCTCCCCCCTTTCGTTAGGACGGGCGGGTGGACGGGACTCCCCTCCTCCCTGGTTGGGGCTTACGGGCCCTCAGGGGGTACACTTGTCGGGCCACGCGTCCGCTCTGCCCCATATCTCATTGGCAGAGCGAGACGCGATAGCCAAGTATGATATATAACGAAAGGTTATTTCATAACCTAGTTATATGAATACTGGCTGAGCTGACTGATGGTTTTCCGCTCATGGAAATCGTTGTGAGGAAGGTGGAGCGTGACCATTTCCGGCGGCATATAGGGAGACGCATGGGAGTGGCTTGGTCACGTGCAAGTGGGTGCATTTGTTTGTTTCGCGTGCACGCTAGGTGCGTGGAGATAAGAGGATATCTCATTGGCAGAGCGAGACGCGACAGCCATGTATGATATATAACTTACATGGTGACAACACAGAAATATACATTCACACTCATCACAATATATTGACAAAACACATAAAAACAACAATAAATAACACTTAAACAAAACTAGACAAAGCAAATAGACAGGCAACAAATTAATCCATCACGATCTAATTAATAGATACATATATAAATACAAATTTAACATAGATAGCCCGTGCAACCTTACTCCCCAATGATAACTCAAACATTCGAACACCCGCATTCGAAAAACCTCAACAGAACATTCAAATGCGAGAAACCCAAGCTCTATTACTTACCAAAAATGTATCTTTAAATAATCATCTTTCATCTTTTTCTTAAAACCATATATTATCATGTAGCGTAATATGATTTGTAAGTCAAATCCATTTTACCGTTGCTCTGTATATAACTGTATGTTGAAATGATGATAGTCGTGAATTCTGTCAAAGTGAAACAGCCTCCAGCAATGTGTATCAGAATGAATAAAGATCCATCTTATCCTATTGTGTCTAAGATATGTACTGTATGCTATCATTAGGCATAACTATATTGTTCCAAGCATCTATACACTCTGAATTTAGTTGGAACATGTTTGAACATGTTTATATTGACAGTGGCGTGCATAGATAGGGCCGAAGGGGGGCTTGAAGCCCTGCCCTTTTGCCCCAAGACCCATTTTCTTTTAGTCAAATATGAACACTAGGGGCGGGATCCACAAAGAATGGATTGCACGGTGCTATTTGCACCCTTACTTACAATTCATTATGAATTGAAAACGGGGGACCCTGATGTAAACAAGACGACAGTCTTTCTCTGGTCTGCATCCCCTTAACAATTGTGTGTATTGAGCTGTGCTGTATTGTACCCATTCTGCATATTTTTCTGTTAATAAAATTTGCAATCAATCAATCACCGCGCAGGGAAGGGTAATGGATTAGCACCTTGCAATCCATTCCTTGTGGATCCCGCCCCCTGGGTGTTGGTGGGTTAAGTGCCTTTTTTGTAGCCTGAGCCCCTGCCCCCCAAATTGTCTGTGCACACCCCTGCATATTGATAGAATAAAGTATTGACATACAGTGTTGATCTGCATCTCATAATGATTCCTCCGGGGTCCCGGCCTTCAGTGCACCTACTGCTGCTCCAAACAGTCTCAGGGCTTTAGTGGTTAATGACCCTTTTAATGAGCTTCTCTTTTGAATGTTTCAGCAAAAAAGTTCTCATTGAATAGTTGTCTCCATTCTCTTGTCAGAACTCATGGGAGATGAGCATTTAGATTAGATCAGATTATATTCAAATGTGTTGTCATCATACAGCACAAGTACAGTACAACGGAAATACGTTTGGCATCCAACCAGAGTGCAAATGTAACAGTAAAGTGCAATAGTAATATATAATGTACAGGTGATTCAACTGGATATAAAATATATAAATTAGTACTACTGAGTAATAGTGCAAATCAGATGCATGTACAGTGATGCAGGTATGAAGACACTATGGTAGTAAGTCATACTGGCCAGCAGCGTAACTAGTAAGAGTAGGGAAGGGATATGTACAGATAAAGATATAGTATCTACATAATGTAGATACTATATCTTAGTATCTCTGTAGTATCTCTGTAGTATCTCTGTAGATATAATCATATCATATGCGAGAGCCCCCCCCCCCCCCCCAAAAGGTAAAAAAATAAAAAATAAAAAAATATATTTATACCGCTCAACCCGGCTATCGCTAACCATTAGCTAACGCAGAAGCAAGCTATGCGGCTACCACTGAAAAACTGTACAACGTGAGAAAAGCAATACAGGTGCTGACACCAGGCCACACACCATTAGCTACTAGTACTACAACAGCTAGTCGGCCAGTTTGGCTCCAGAGAGAGAGAGAGAGAGATCCACGGCGGGAATAGAATAGAGTGCATTAAAAACTCACCAAACGTCCAAGAGGATGGAGACAACCGCACTGCTCGCACACCCCCTGAGGCGGCCCTGGGTAGACTATAGGGAGGTGTAGTCTGACGTGACTTTGGACCGCCCGCGAGGTCCACCCGAATAGGGATTTATCATTGGGAAAATGGATTATCGGCTATTGTAACAATTCTGCCTCATGAACATTGGCAAGCTTTCCATTAGCAAGCTTTCCATTTACACAAAATGAGTTCCCTTCTATCACTATCACTACCCATGTACATGTCAAAATACTTCCCAAAGGTCAGTGAATACCACGATCACAACACCAGAGGGAGCTCCACAAATCATGTTAAACCCAGATTCGGCTCAAACAAGGGACTAAACACGTTTAGCAATTATGCCACATCAATGTGGAACGCCCTACCCAAAGCTGTAAAGGAATGTGAATCACTACCCACTTTCAAAACCACTCTCAAAGAACACCTACGGGAGACTGCAATTCAAAACTGGCCCCTGTAAATGTCCTAACCCAACCCCCTCCATACAGTAAATGACCAAACATGGTTTTGTCAATATTCTAATGTACAGTTTTGCTTGTACAGGTGTACAGTGTTCCCCACCCACCCCACCCCACCCACCCAACCACCTCCAATGGTACAGCCCCCCCCCCCACCCACCCAACCCCACCCCACCTACCCAACCTCCTCCGATGTACAGTTTTTACGTCAAATGTATATACTCTCTTTTCCGGACTCTTTTACAGTACTGTATTTGCAAATCTGGTATGTCATAAATGTATAGATGTAGCAGTACTGTCTAACTGTATGTCATGTATGTCATATATGTTCTGATGAATTGAAAATGGGGGACCCTGATGTAAACAAGACGAAAGTCTATCTCTGGTCTGCATCCCCTTAACAATTGTGTGTATTGAGCCGTACTGTATTGTACCCGTTCTGCAATCGGTTAATAAAGTTTTCAATCAATCAATCAAAACTAACATTATTGTTTAAGCATTTTTGGTTGAAATAAAATGTGGCGATTTCTTTGTTTAACGATTAATTGCGAATATTTTCATGTTGAGCTATATATTGTGGATGAATACACACAGAGCGGTACACCATGCAAATGTTCATGCTTTATTTGTTTTAAACGAGACAATTTAGAAATGGGCAATGGGGAAATACGTTGCAATTTTGCGAGTTGGACCGGCCAGAACCAGCAATGACGTAACCACTACACCTCCCTATAGTATGATCTAGGTAGTTACGTAAGAAGCAGCATCCGTCCACTAAAACACATACAATAGTATGGCATGTGGTGTGTTGAGAGGAAATCAAAGGCTGCGTGGAAACTAGAAGTGGGTGCATGAACCATTCATGATGTTGTGCTCAGGGTTCTTGAGATTGAGATGTTCTCTCTCTCTGGATGATACTAGAGATAGTGGAGGCACTATAGGTACTAGATATAATAGAGACACTAGATGTGTAATGGATGGTACCATGAAGCGCAGTCATGTAGGACTTCACATGTCGTGAAGTGACTGGGGTGAGTAGCGGTGCTATGGGTTCAACTTGAACTCACTCTCATCCTCAAAAGACACATAGACACGTTACAAAGCAGTGAGTTCACTTCTTGGTACAGCGGTCTGTGCTGTTGTCCGCGGCGTGGGAGACCCGGGTTCGAAACTCCCTCGGGGCATCGACGTTTGGGGTGACGATGTGACAACCGTTACAGAGGTACTAGAGATACTAGATACCAGACATACTACAGAGGTACTATAGGTATTCAACTACTCATGTTATTGCCACGTATACTCGACCAGTGAAATGCTAACTAAGATTTGCACATCACTTTTGTTTTTGTCCAAGACTGAACAGGAACAAATATTGTCCAGTGGCAGAGTGGGTCTTAGTTCGACATTTCCTTTTTACTGCAGATCAATCAGAAATAATGCAAGAACATACCGCTGAGTCGGCATAAACCACACGCTTCCACACACGCTTCCCCACAGGGATTAATTTGTATGTTTGTTTGTTTTAGATCCCCATCAGCTTTTGCACAGCAGAAGCCATTCTTCCTGGGGTCCAATAACTTACATGGTGACAACACAGACATATACTGTAGGGTACATTCACACTCATCACAATATATTGACAAAACACATACAAAAAACAATATATAACACTTAAACAAAACTAGACAAAGCAAATAGAGAGGCAACTAGAGCTGTCCCCGAAGCCTGTTTTTTGGGATTCAAACTCAATCATGCAAAAAAGGTGCTCCTAAATAATGTTTCTCGTTCAGTACTGCCGACGCTTGACTTTAGGCACATAGTGCACATTTACGCATACAATGTAGAATTATGCACATATTGCTGCGGTAAAAAATTGCTATTAAAAGTAGTAGTACGTAGTACCTACTTACTGGTCACCGGAGGCTTCAATAACGTTTGGACGGTAATCCATGTTGTGAATCCATTTGTTGAAACGACATCTTTGTCCGCCGACGGTTCCTGCTATCTCAACGTTAGCGAGCTAAACGTTGAACTTCAAACTACTGTGTGAAAAAAACAGTGTGTTCCTGTTTTTGCTTTCACACCTCAGATGAACCGCACCAGGGTTCACTTGCTTGCAAGCGAACCGAGACCCATGTTTTCACGAGGACCTGAGGAGTTATCTGGTCTTGTCGCCACCAGAGTCGTTGTGCTGCACGATTAATCTAATCGCAGTTGCAATCACGATGTCAGCCTGTGTGCAGTTATATAACCGCCAAAAAGGCTGAGATTTGCGATTTAATTAAATAAATGTGTGTGTGTGTGTGTGTGTGTGTGTGTGTGTGTGTGTGTGTGTGTGTGTGTGTGTGTGTGTGTGTGTGTGTGTGTGTGCGTGCGTGCGTGCGTGCGTGCGTGTGTGTGTGTGTGTGTGTGTGTGTGTGTGTGTGTGTGTGTGTGTGTGCGTGCGTGCGTGCATGTGTGTGTGTGTGTGTGTGTGCGTGCATGTGTGTGTGTGTGTGTGTGTGCTGAATGCATGTGAGTAAAAGCCTTCAACTTCTCGCAATAAAGGTCCAAATCCGAGCCTTTAAAGAGCCGTATATCTATGCATTATATTTGCGCACATAACATAGCAAATGACGTGGTCACAGAATGGTTAGGAAATGTTAGACGTACGTTTAGTAGGACGTACTTACTGGTCACAACAGGAGTCTTCCATAATGTTTGGATGGTAATCCATTTAGTTGGAACAACATCTTTGTTGGCAGACGGCTCCTTCTTATCAACGCTGCTATCTAACGTTAGCGAGCAAAGCGTGTGCGTCGCTCGACCTGTGTGACGTTAAGTAACTTGTGTTCCGCTGGGGAAAGACCGTTCATCACTGCAGACAACTTGGCTGTCCATTTGGAACATTTTTATTATGAAATAAGACATTCTGGGACAGTCTGGTCATCACAGTATACTATTCTCCCTGTGGTGCATGTGAGTCAGGCTGTCTGGTCACAGTACTATCCTGAGGGGTGTAAAGGTGCACGTATCCGTACCAAACCGTGTCAGTGTGTACCGTACCGTACCGAATGGCTGTGTACCGAACTAATACAACGGTATGTTAACCACTAACGACCGCCCACCAGGTTTTTTTCATTTTTTTTTCAATCTAATATAATTATTATTATTAATTTTTTTTTTTTTTTTACATCATGATTTTTGTGTACCGTTACACCCCACTGCAGACCCTACAGTACCTGAGCGTGCAGACCCTGTGTGAGCGTGCGGATTCAGACTCACATTCAGATTCCTGTAAATACATTGGTAATTGTTTCGGCATTTACAGTGTACGCATTTTCCATAAATCTTTTTTTTTCACATAACCACAGCAACAACAGACACGGGACAAAGACAGCGCAGTGAAGGATTAATAATAATTTGAATAAATTAAGGCTGTCAAAGTTAACGCGGTATTAACGCGTTATCGACCGATTCTATTAACGGCCATTGATCAGCCTATCGGCTGAAGGTAAAAAAAAACTCAGTCTGTGTGACGAGCTTTCACAGCCTTTGGGATCCGCGGCCTTCCCCAGAGGGGAGCAGGGTGAAGAGGCTGTGGCCGGGGTGGGAGGGGTCTACGCGAGCGTGCAGACCCTGCTTGTCTAGCAGTCACGTTCTGATGAGAACTCAAAAGGCTGTGGCTCAACAGTCCTCTTGTCGGGGGAGAGAGCTCTCCAGCCAATAACCTCCACTATGAAGTATGAGGCAGCAGCTTAATCATAGGACATGCAGATAATATGGTATGTGAAAGGTGATGAGTGTGCGTGTGAGAGAGAATAATAGAAAGAGAGTGAGAGAGAGAGGGAGATGGAGAGAGAGATAGGGAGGGAGATGGAGAGAGAGATGGGGAGAGAGAGTGAGAGCGGGGAAGTGAGAGGGAGATG
>NW_028170522.1:0-2500 GCF_963971535.1 Notolepis coatsorum
GTCATCCTTTTGTGTTAAATGGCTGCACAAAGCAAGCATTTGTTGACTCGCATGTTGATAAGAGTATTAAAACTTGGAACTTGAAAAGATCTGTTTAAGGTATAAAAAAAAAATGCGATTAATTTGCGATTAATCGCGAGTTAACTATGGACAATCATGCGATTAATCGAGTTAAATATTTTAATCGTTTGACAGCACTAGTTGCAATGCATGATAAGTAAACAGTGAAATGATGATGATGATGGCGCCGCTCCGACCGGCTGCCTCTCTGTTCGCTCCGTCGAGACTGTGTTTACTTTTGTTAATATTTATAGTTTTAGAGTTTTGTGCGTACCAACTGTTGGTGCATTTAATGTATATGACCGTCAGTCACTCATAGACATTGGATTACGGGAAACTTACCAACTGGATTACTCGCTGGATCAGCTTTCCGAACCGCATCAATGGCCGGAAGAAATTCTCCGGAGACTAGGACCAGATCCTTTGTTCCTAGACCCCAGGAACAGAGGAACCAGACGGCGAGGGAAGAGGGCTGGGATCCGAACCAGGCTGAGATCCAGACGCCACCGAACACCACTGCCCAGTATATTGCTAGCCAATGTACAATCAATAGACAATAAACTGGATGACATCCGAGCAAGGATTCAATATCAAAGAGACGTTAGGGACTGCAATGTCCTCTGCTTCACCGAGACGTGGTTGACGCCGGACGTCCCAGCCACGCAATTCAACCAGCGGATCACTTCTTTATCCATCGGAAGGATCGACATCAGCAGAGTCCGGTAAACAACGTGGAGGAGGTATTGCCTTCATGTTTAACAAAAATTGGAGCGACCCAACGAACGTGAAGGAATTATCCAACCACTGCTCCCCAGAACTGGAATATATAACCATCAAGTGTCGTCCTTTCTTCCTCCCGAGGGAGTTAACGGCGATCGTCCTGATCGGAGTGTATATTCCACCGCAAGCCAGCAACAAGGTTGCGCTCTCCAGACTACACGACGAGGTAAATAGAATACAAGTGGCTAACGTTAACGCCGCCATTTTAGTACTGGGAGATTTCAATAGCGCCAATCTGAGAAAGGTATTGCCCGACTTCTATCAGCATGTGACTTGCAACACCAGAGGCGGTAACATCCTAGATCACTGTTACACGCAATTTAAAGGTGGCTACAAGGCTCATTCTGATAGTGGCTTTGGTAAATCAGATCACGCGTAAATTTTTCTTTCACCAAAGTACAAACAGAGAATTAAAAGTACTCCCGTAGTCTCGCGAGAGGTGCAGAAATGGGATGTGACGTCAGAGGAGACGATCCGGTCAGTGTTTCACCACACAGACTGGATTGTGTTCCGCGACACAGATAACATTAATGTCTACACGGAGACAGTGCTGGACTATGTTTGTACTAGGGTGAAAGAAACAATCCCCACTACCAAAATGAAAGTTTACCCAAATCAAAAACCCTGGGTAGACAAATCCGTCCGTGAAGCTCTGAGAGAGCGCACCAAAGCATACAATGACGGCCTAGTGGCAGGCAACATGAATGACCACAAGGTGGCGCGACACAACGTAAGGAGGACAGTGTCAGAGGCCAAACGGCGCTACAGGGATAAAATTGAACTCCAGTTTGAACAAGCTGACTCTAGAGCTATGTGGCAGGGGCTCAAAACGATGACAGACTACAAAGGCGCCTCCCTCAAACTGAACAGTGACATCTCCTTAGCAAACGACCTCAATACCTTCTATGCGAGGTTTGATGCTGGTAATAACAACACCAGCTCACAAGCCTTGGCAATGGGGGGGGGGGGGGTCGGCTGCTGATGGAGGCGCAGTGTTCAGGGTAACAGAGCATGAGGTGAGGCGGACCTTTAAAAAAGTGAATATCAGGAAGGCAGCAGGTCCGGACGGCATCCCCGGCCGCGTCCTAAAAGTCTGTGCCGACCAACTGGCCCCAGTATTCACTGACATATTTAACCTGTCCTTAGAACAGGCTGTCATCCCCACCTGCCTGAAGAAGTCCACTATTATCCCTGTACCCAAAAAATCCAAGCCTGCTTGCCTCAACGACTACCGCCCTGTAGCTCTCACCTCCATAGCCATGAAGTGCTTTGAGAAGCTAGTAAAGGGCTACATCTGCTCCTCCCTCCCCATCAACATGGACCCCCTGCAATTTGCATACCGCCCCAACAGGTCCACGGAGGACGCCATATCCCATGTGCTGCACACAGCAGCATCACACCTGGACAAGAGGCAGGGGAACTATGTGAGAATGCTATTCATCGACTACAGCTCGGCATTCAATACCATAGTCCCCTCCATACTCATAGCCAAGCTCAGGGACCTGGGCTTGGGCTATGACCTCTGCCAGTGGGTCTTGGACTTCCTGACTGGCAGACCCCAGGTGGTGAGAGCAGGCAACTGCACCTCCTCATCCATCACCCTCAACATAGGGGCCCCCCAGGGCTGTGTTCTGAGTCCCCTCCTCTACTCCCTGTACAC
>NW_028170522.1:7500-10000 GCF_963971535.1 Notolepis coatsorum
ACCTCATTTAGCATTTTGCATCGTGCCTTTTTTTTTTAAAGTGTTTGTAGTAGTGTACCTCATTGTCTGCATTTTTACCTCATTGTACTTAGGTTGTACTTTAGTTTGTATATTGTAGTGTTGGGACTTATTCCTCTTTTACTTACTTTTTTTTTACTGTATGAAGCACATTCTCATGGGGCTCATATACAGAACCAAGCAGTTCACTGTAACGCATGTGTACTTTATAAAATGTGACAAATAAAAGCAAACTTGAAACTTGAACTTGGATAGGAAGGTGTCTGGGAGGCCTCCGGCAGGCAGGGGGCAGTATAGTAGGAGGAGAGGGACAACATCTTGTCTTCTTGTCCAACTCTGGAGACTCTGGAGCAGACGGGAGGCGTCTATTCTTATCCTAACGGATTTATGCTTCCGCGTTCGCGTTTTGCGAATCTGATTGGCCACTGACGTTTCTGGTGCGATCTGATTGGCCACTGGCGTTTCTGGTCATGTGACATGTGCGCCCAATCGCGTGACACGCCCATTTCCGCCTCGAACAGCCTGCAAACTACCTAACGCCTAGTTTATCACTGGTTAAGCTTAGGCGACTCTTTCGAAGTTGGTTAAGGTTAGAGTTTGGAATCAGGGCTGGTGTTCTATCGCCCTGCTCTAAGACAAACTTTAACCTTAACCAACTTCGAAAAGGGCGGTCAGGTGGCGCAGCGGAGATTGCGTTCGTCACCAACGCCGGAGATGCTGGATTCGCGTGTTCGAATCCAGCTCCCGGCGTTGTCACCAGCTTGGCTGGCCGTTCACACTAATACAATTGGCAGTATTAGAGGGTGGGAAAGCTGGCGGGTGGGTCCTGGGCGTTGTGGACAGCGACCCCTACAGTTCGGTCGGGGCGCCTGCTCAGCGAGGGTAGGATCTGGAGAGAGGTAGTGCGGCCTCCCACACGTTACACTCTCCCAGTGAGAATCTGCGCGGCCAGGCTGGCCTGCCGGCTGGCTGCACATGCGTCGGAGGAAAGCATGTGACAGTCTCCGGTCTCTCGGACCAACAGTAGGGGAAAGTGCGCAACAACCAGGAAGGGTGGGATGGGAGAAAAATCGGAAAAAGAAGGAGGGGGAAAAAGATAATCAACCAACTTCGAAAGAGTGCCTAAGCTTAACCGGTGAAAGAAACAGGCGTCACACTCACACGATTGGGCGCACATGTCACATGACCAGAAACGTCAGTGGCCAATCAGAGAGCGTCTCCGCAAACTGCGGCTACGAAAAAAAATATCGCAGACGGGAGGCACGTTCCCCATAATGGAGTGTGTGTTCCTTTAAGAGCCGTGCTGGTGAGTAACACCACGCTGGCGCGAGGACATGTGCCGAGAGCAATCCTACTCCAAGTGCAAATGACGTCGTTTTTTGTCAATGAAATTTAAAGCCCACGTCTCACATGTTCTCCTTTGACTGCAGCAAAGAGAAAAAAAAACGTTGTTAACTACCACACTACAGAAGGTTAACCCTTTACTATCACACTACAGAAGGTTAACCCTTTACTATCACACTACAGACCGAGTGTCGTGTGGCAGTGAAAGGGGTTAACCTTCTGTGTTGTCACAGTGAAAGGGTTAACCATTTGGTAGTGCGGCAGTGAAAGGGTTAAAAAGTTAAAGGTGCTATAGATATAGCCAATTAGGTGCGTTCCACACAGATAAATGGGAAGTAGGGAGGGGAGACATGCCTGCAACATGTAAACAACAACATTCATTTTGGACCCACCAACATAAAGATTATAACAAAAATATTATCTATAACACCTTCAACATCATACACACCTAAACATAATTTTAAACAAACATTACTTTAAATATGACATTTTACATGTTTGTATTCATTCATATATTCAAGCAATTGCATTTTTACCAGTTATGAATTTGATGCAATTTTAACAACATTTTATATTTGTATTTGTATTCATTTGACCAACATTTAAAATTCAACACTTTGATGGCCCTCTGATTTTTTAATGTTATAATCTATAGGTTGGTGTTTTGAGTTCTTCATTTGTATGGTGTTCCTTCTTCAACATGTTTCTTTTTTAGTATTGTGGTAATATTGCCTTTGAATTTCATAATTAATATGTGTGAATAAATTAGAGAACCATAATGCAAAAAGCCAGGTGTATCCTTTCAACAGTAGAGGGTGTTTTAAGTGATACTGGTGTTACAGAAATAGTCAATAAACCCCCACTAACAAATGTACTCAGTACTCAGAACAAAGAGACAAAGGTCACACCTACTGTGACCAGATTACCGCAGAGGACAGCTGGTCTAACCAGAGACCTCATACTGGCTCTGACATTATAAGACAGGACAATCTATTAATCAACTGTTTAGTATCAAAAGGTCTCATATGATGTCTGGTATCAGTCTAAGAAAGCACTGACTGTACTTGGATGATATTAGACATCTATAGCCATATAGAAGGAATGTTAAAGTTATATATTATTCATTTAAGAGGAGATT
>NW_028170522.1:15000-32500 GCF_963971535.1 Notolepis coatsorum
ACTCTGGCCGAGGCCAAGAAGAAACTGGACGAGGAGCAGGAGGTGGAGAAGAGGGAACGAGATAAAGGGGAGGAGGAGGTGGAGGAGAGGGAACGAGATAAAGGGGAGGAGGAGGTGGAGAAGAGGGAACGAGATAAAGAGGAGGAGGAGGGGAAGAGAGAGGAGCAAAACGAGAAAGAGAAAGATGAGTGTTCTGCGGCGGTATCCGTTTCATTCGGCTCGGATTCCACCGGGGGCACCGCCTCTCCTCCTGTTGCCGTGGCGACGGCATCACCGGAAGACCCCCGGCGTCCCGAGGCGACCTCGGCCGACGCCGACCGGAGGGGGAAACGTAAAACCCCCAACTCGAGCTCGGACTCGGAATACGAAGCCGACGCGAGTTCGCACAGGACAGCGACTTTATCGCAGAAAGCCCAGTTTCTGACACAGAAGAGTTCGCTGTTGTTGTCCGAGAGGAGGTGGGAGCTGGAGGAGGAGGTGGAGACCCAGGCGATCGCCACGTCGCCCGACGGCCGCTTCCTCAAGTTCAACATCGAGATCGGCAGGGGCTCCTTCAAGATGGTGTACAAGGGCCTGGACACGGAGACCACCGTGGAGGTGGCCTGGTGTGAGCTGCTGGTAGGAGACACCACACACACACACACACACACACACACACACACACACACACACACACACACACACACACACACACACACACACACACACACACACACACACACACACACACACACACACACACAGGTACATACACACAGGTACATACACACACACACACACACACACACACACACACACACACACACACACACAGGTACATACACACACACACACACACACACACACACACACACACACACACACACACACACACACACACACACAGGTACATACACGCACACACACACAGACACACACACACACACACACACAGGTACATACACACAGGTACATACACACACACACACACACACACACACACACACACACACACACACACACACACACACACACACACACACACACACACAGGTACATACACACACACACACACACACACACACACACACACACACACACACACACACACACACAGGTACATACACACACACACACACAGACACACACACACACACACACACACACACACACACACACACACACACACACACACACACACGACACACACACACACACAGGTACATACACTTCAAATAATAATACAATAATAATAGCTTGAATTTATATCGCGCCTTTCATAAAACCCAGTAGGGGGGGAGGAGGTCAGAGAGGTACTGGGGGGCGTGGAGGAGGTGTAGGGGGGGGAGGAGGTCAGAGAGGTACTGGGGGGCGAGGAGGAGGTGTAGGGGGGGAGGAGGTCAGATAGGTACTGGGGGGCATGGAGGAGGTGTAGGGGGGGGGAGGTCAGAGAGGTACTGGGGGGCGTGGAGGAGGTGTAGGGGGGGGGAGGTCAGAGAGGTACTGAGGGGCATGGAGGAGGTGTAGGGGGGGGGGAGGTCAGAGAGGTACTGAGGGGCGTGGAGGAGGTGTAGGGGGGGAGGAGGTCAGAGAGGTACTGGGGGCATGGAGGAGGTGTAGGGGGGGGGAGGTCAGAGAGGTACTGGGGGGCGTGGAGGAGGTGTAGGGGGGGGAGGAGGTCAGAGAGGTACTGGGGGGCGTGGAGGAGGTGTAGGGGGGGGGAGGTCAGAGAGGTACTGAGGGGCATGGAGGAGGTGTAGGGGGGGGAGGTCAGATAGGTACTGGGGGGCATGGAGGAGGTGTAGGGGGGGGAGGTCAGAGAGGTACTGGGGGCATGGAGGAGGTGTAGGGGGGGGAGGAGGTCAGAGAGGTACTGGGGGCGTGGAGGAGGTGTAGGGGGGGAGGAGGTCAGAGAGGTACTGGGGGGCGTGGAGGAGGTGTAGGGGGGGAGGAGGTCAGAGAGGTACTGGGGGCGTGGAGGAGGTGTAGGGGGGGAGGAGGTCAGAGAGGTACTGGGGGGCGTGGAGGAGGTGTAGGGGGGAGGAGGTCAGAGAGGTACTGAGGGGCGTGGAGGAGGTGTAGGGGGGGAGGAGGTCAGAGAGGTACTGGGGGCATGGAGGAGGTGTAGGGGGGGAGGAGGTCAGAGAGGTACTGGGGGCGTGGAGGAGGTGTAGGGGGGGAGGAGGTCAGAGAGGTACTGGGGGGCGTGGAGGAGGTGTAGGGGGGAGGTCAGAGAGGTACTGGGGGCATGGAGGAGGTGTAGGGGGGAGGAGGTCAGAGAGGTACTGGGGGCATGGAGGAGGTGTAGGGGGGGAGGAGGTCAGAGAGGTACTGGGGGGTGTGGAGGAGGTGTAGGGGGGGAGGAGGTCAGATAGGTACTGGGGGCGAGGAGGAGGTGTAGGGGGGGAGGAGGTCAGAGAGGTACTGGGGGCATGGAGGAGGTGTAGGGGGGGAGGAGGTCAGAGAGGTACTGGGGGCATGGAGGAGGTGTAGGGGGGGAGGAGGTCAGAGAGGTACTGGGGGGTGTGGAGGAGGTGTAGGGGGGGAGGAGGTCAGAGAGGTACTGGGGGGCGTGGAGGAGGTGTAGGGGGGGAGGAGGTCAGAGAGGTACTGGGGGGTGTGGAGGAGGTGTAGGGGGGAGGAGGTCAGAGAGGTACTGGGGGCGTGGAGGAGGTGTAGGGGGGGAGGAGGTCAGAGAGGTACTGGGGGCATGGAGGAGGTGTAGGGGGGAGGAGGTCAGAGAGGTACTGAGGGGCATGGAGGAGGTGTAGGGGGGGAGGAGGTCAGAGGGGTACTGGGGGCGTGGAGGGGGTGTAGGGGGGGGAGGTCAGAGAGGTACTGGGGGGCATGGAGGAGGTTAGGGCTGGGCGATATGGAAAAAAATCATATCGCGATAACGATATGATAATTTTATTTTATTTCTCGATATCGATAATTATCGAATTGTTATAAGTATAAAAAAAAAAAAAAAAAAAACATTTTTTTTTTTTTTTTTTAACAACAGATGTATGTTTATTTTGCAGCAATTCTTTGTCATTGCCGCCATCTTTAGTGTTACATCCCCTCACACTCCAGTTCTCAGGCTGCAGCTGGTTTAAAAGCTAAAGTAAACCGGCTTCTCTGCTGGCTGTGGCTCCAGAGGAGTTGAACAGTTCTGGCTCTGCTAGTTTATTTTCGATCTTTTGGCGCTTTTTTGGTGGACAAACCACCGCACATGTGCACTGTGACTCGTGACTGGAGTCTAGTTCTGCTAGCGCACATAGCCTACTGTGTACAGACGGTTTCAAAATGTGTTTTAAATTAGAAAGCAAACAAAATAAATGGACAAGAGAAAAAGAAATCTGAATTTGGTCAGTATTGTCATTTGGACAAGCAAAGCCATTACTTTAAGTTGCAGGCAAGAAAGACAAGTCTGTCCACTGTCTCTGGTTTTAAAACTGCCCTGTTGCAGGTAAAAAAAAAAAAAAAAAAAAAAAACGATTTTTCGATTTTTTTTTTATTTCGATATTCGATATCGATTATTAAAATATATCGCGATATTTATCGTTATCGTTATATCGCCCAGCCCTAGAGGAGGTGTAGGGGGGGAGGAGGTCAGAGAGGTACTGGGGGGCAAGGAGGAGGTGTAGGGGGGGAGGAGGTCAGAGAGGTACTGGGGGCATGGAGGAGGTGTAGGGGGGGAGGAGGTCAGATAGGTACTGGGGGTATGGAGGAGGTGTAGGGGGGGAGGAGGTCAGAGAGGTACTGGGGGGCGTGGAGGAGGTGTAGGGGGGGAGGAGGTCAGAGAGGTACTGGGGGGCGAGGAGGAGGTGTAGGGGGGGAGGAGGTCAGAGAGGTACTGGGGGGCATGGAGGAGGTGTAGGGGGGGGGAGGTCAGAGAGGTACTGGGGGGCGTGGAGGAGGTGTAGGGGGGGGAGGTCAGAGAGGTACTGAGGGCGTGGAGGAGGTGTAGGGGGGGGAGGTCAGAGAGGTACTGGGGGCATGGAGGAGGTGTAGGGGGGGAGGAGGTCAGAGAGGTACTGGGGGCATGGAGGGGGTGTAGGGGGGGAGGAGGTCAGAGAGGTACTGAGGGCATGGAGGAGGTGTAGGGGGGGGAGGTCAGAGAGGTACTGGGGGCATGGAGGAGGTGTAGGGGGGGGAGGAGGTCAGAGAGGTACTGGGGGCATGGAGGAGGTGTAGGGGGGGGAGGAGGTCAGAGAGGTACTGGGGGCATGGAGGAGGTGTAGGGGGGGAGGAGGTCAGAGAGGTACTGGGGGCATGGAGGAGGTGTAGGGGGGGGAGGAGGTCAGAGAGGTACTGGGGGCATGGAGGAGGTGTAGGGGGGGAGGAGGTCAGAGAGGTACTGGGGGCATGGAGGAGGTGTAGGGGGGGGAGGAGGTCAGAGAGGTACTGGGGGCATGGAGGAGGTGTAGGGGGGGGAGGAGGTCAGAGAGGTACTGGGGGCATGGAGGAGGTGTAGGGGGGGAGGAGGTCAGAGAGGTACTGGGGGGCGTGGAGGAGGTGTAGGGGGGAGGTCAGAGAGGTACTGGGGGGCGTGGAGGAGGTGTAGGGGGGAGGTCAGAGAGGTACTGGGGGGCGTGGAGGAGGTGTAGGGGGGAGGTCAGAGAGGTACTGGGGGCATGGATGGATTTATAGGTAAGGAACGAGGATCTGGATGAGGGTGGGGGGGAGGTGGATGAGGGTGGGGGGAGGTGGATGAGGGTGGGGGGGGGGGGGTGGATGAGGCTGGGGGATGTGGATGAGGGTGGGGGGGGACTTGGTGTGGGTGAGAACCCTGGCAGCTGAGTTCTGCATACTGGAGCCTGTCCAGGGTGTTGCTAGGTAACCAGACAGGACTCCATTACAGTAGTCAAGGTGGGAGGTGATGTGCTGTATGAGGGTCTCTGAGTCGCTGAGTGAAGCCTTGGGTTTGGAGTTTTTGTTACACACACACACACACACACACACACACACACACACACACACACACACACACACACACACACACACACACACACACACACACACACACACACACACACACACACACACACACACACGCACACACATGGACAGGTAGGGCTACTCTCTCTCTCTCTCTCTCTCTCTCTCTCTCTCTCTCTCTCTCTCTCTCTCTCTCTCTCTCTGTGTCTCTCTCGTTCTCTAAACACACATGCTATAATCTGATATCTCTTAATAATTCATATATAGCCTTTGTGGTTAACACAGTACTACACACTACACACACACACACACACACACACACACACACACACACACGCACACACACACACACACGCACACACAGTCATTGCTGTAAAACTGCTTTATCTACACAACATAACATAACAAGCTGATGAGTCTTGCAGAGAGTCTGATCTGTCTGATGGATATCTACTGTACGTATGTACTGTAGAACTAGAATGTTTACTCTCTCACTCCCTCCCTCCTCTATCTCTTTTCTTTCTCTCACCCTGCCTCTCTCTCTCTCTCACTCTCTCTCCCTCCCTCATATTCTCTCACTCTGCCTCTGTCTCTCTGTGTGTGTCTCTCTCACACTCTCTCTCTGTCTCTCTGTATGTATGTCTCTCTCTCACTGTCTCTCCCTCCCTCATATCTCTTTCTTTTTCTCACTCTGCCTCTGCCTCTCTCACTCTCTGTCTCTCTCCCTCCCTCCCTCCCCCACCTCTCTCTGTCTCTGTGTGTGTGTCCGTCTCTCACACTCTCTCACTGTCTCTCCCTCCCTCATATCTCTTTCTTTCTCTCAGAAATAGAGTAACATAGGTCTGAACTTGAGTTGTAGAAAAACGTGTTACTCGTGTTTTTTCTGTAGTAGTTGCAATATCCAAAAGTATATCCAAACAAATAGGTATAGCTGGAAAAACACCCTGGATAGCCTCTTATGTAGTACATGTCCAAATTTCATAAAAATCTGTTCAGAAATGAGTGATTAGGAGCGATTTTGGTAAAAAAAAGTTCTGCAGGTTTCAGTTTTCTCATTGACTCCAATGCATTCGGCGCATTTTTCTCTTCCTGTTTTCACTCGTGACTTTTAACCTAGATCCCTGATTAGCTCATCCCCACGTGGGGTATCATTGGAAAGCCACAGTCATTGTTTGCAACCCTGACACCCTGTCCAATAATTCTCGAGATCGCCAAATGATTGACGGAGCTAGAGCCTCGGGAGTCGGGGGTGGTATTCAAATAAAAATAAAAAGTCTGCTGTGTAATTTGGCGCACGCCTCACATATCGGCATGTAACTCGAGAACCGCTGAATGGATTTTGTCATAAATAGGGCTTTAATTCTATATATATATTGTATTAAAAAATATGCACACCTGAGCCGCTAGAGGTCGGCAAAGTGGCGCGTCACGCCAGTTGGCAATTCGTCTTGTTCTGTATACAGGCCGTTGCGTGTTAAGAGGCTAGCCAATGTGCCAAACTCACAACGACACAGATCAACTTTACTAGACCCTGGAGATTTGCAATATCTGGTCAGGAGCACGGTTTCTTCTACAAGGTGAACGACTTTGTCAGTGACCATCTTTCTGTGTCGGTGATGTTGCCTCTTCAAGCGTTTCCACCGCGCATCAGTCATCAACATTGGCACAGTGCGCACATTTGGTTTTGCGTTTGGTTTGTCAATCCACGTGCGTTAGGTTTGTCAATTCCGGGGGCGCTGCTAATGGGCAGTGTTTGGGTCCATTGAAATGTCCATTGAGGTTCTGTTGTGTTCTGGTCACTGTGTCAGAGGTTCTGTTGTGTTCTGGGTGCAACTTGAAGGTGTGGTTGGCGACAGTGAGCTTTACATGTCCTGCAGAGAGAGAGCTGCTCTTCAAGCCTGTGATTTTCCTTTAATTTAATTTAATTTAATTTAATTTAATTTAATTTAATTTAATTTAATTTAATTTAATTTAATTTAATTTAATTTAATTTAATATTTAGAACATGTGAAAAATTAAATACATAACACATTAAAATAAATTAATAAAAAGCAACAACAAACCAAAATAGTTAAAACAAATAAATTATTATTATTATTATTATTAAACATGATTACTCATTGTACAGTCTGTTACATATAGACACATGAGCAGGGAATACAGTCTGTTACATAAAAAAACAACCCTGAACCCCACCTACATAGACGACCTACGGTCACTCCACAGAGACGGCCCTCATTGCGGTCACAGAGACACTTAGCAAAAGCGCAAAGGCCTCCTGTGTCCTGATTCTCCTTCTATCTGCAGCCTTCGACACAGTCAACCATCAGATCCTCCTCGCGTCCCTCGCAGGAATGGGAGTGGCTGGCTCTGCACTGACATGGCTGACATCATACCTCAAGGACCGCTCCTACCAAGTGTCATGGAGAGGGACCCTGTCGGCCCACCGCCCCCTGCGGGGCTCTGTCCTTGGACCCCTTCTCTTCTCCCTCTACACTAAATCACTGGGTAACATTATCACGTCTCATGCCTTCTCGTATCATTGCTATGCCGATGATACTCAACTCTTCCTCTCCTTTCCTCCCTCGGATATCCACGTCTCTGAGCGGATCTCCGCCTGGATGACGACCAACCACCTCAAACTGAACCTAAGCAAAACAGAATTGCTTCACCTGCCGGCCAAATCCTCCCCCCTGACGACCTTTCCATCACAGTCGAGAATGCAGCTGTGACCGCATCCCCGACCGCCAAGAACCTTGGTGTTGTCCTCGATGACCAGGTGAACTTCTCTGCTCACATCGCAGCGACAACCAGAACCTGCAGATTCCTCCTGAGCAACGTCAGAAGGATCCGCCCCTTCCTGACAAAAGAAGCCACCCAACTCCTCGTCCAATCAACAGTCATCTCCCGCCTCGACTACTGCAACGCACTGCTCGCTGGCCTCCCGGCCACTGCCACCAAGCCTCTTCAACTCACTCAGAACGCAGCCGCCCGCCTGATCTCAAACCTACCGAAGTCGGCCCATGTCACCCCACTCCTTAGGGACCTGCACTGGCTTCCCATCGCCGCACGATTCCGCTTCAAGGCCCTCGACCTGGCATACGGTGTGGTGAAGGGAACCGCTCCCGCCTACCTCCGGTCAATGGTCTCTAACTACACACCCTGAAGACCCCTACAATGTGGGGAACAAATTTCATCTTCCGGCCGCCTCAGACCCACTCCTATCCGAGCTCCGGGAGGGTCATCAAAGAGAAGAACGAACTTCTCACCACAGTTAGGACAGCCGAAACCCGTCCAATCTTTCGCCGTCAACTAAAGACACACTTTTTTTGTATTTTTGTATCTACTTTTTCTCCCCATTTTCTATTTTTCTCCCTTCCCCAATTTCGTATTGTCCAATTCTACCCTCCCCTGTCTCGAACGCTGTTAGGCCATGCCTCCCACTGGCCGGCTGCAATGTGGACGAAGCCTTGCATCACGTGTCCCCTCCGGTACTCGAGGAAGCAGCCGTCGCATCTTTTCACCTGAACAGCGCGATCTCTCAGCGGCGAGAGTCTGCGTGGGAGGGACACGCCGCCCCCGTCGCTTCCTGATTCTACTGCGCAGGCGCACCAACCGACCTGTAGGAGTCACTGTCCACAACGTCCGATCCCCACCCACCAGCTTCCCACCCCCTAATACTGCCAATTGTATTAGTATGAACGACCAGGCAAGCTGGTAGCAACGCCGAGAGCTGGGCTCGAACCCAGCATATCCTGCGTTGGTGGCGAGCGCCTTGCCCACTGCGCCACCTAGCCGCCCCCTAAAGACACACTTCTTGAACCAATATCTGAAATAAAATTAAATTAAAAAAATTAAAAATACCTAACTACACTTACACTGTGGTAATAATATACTAACCTACACTGTAGTATTCAACACTTTGATGAACATTGTGACTCAGCTGATTTGAGTTGTACCCTTCCTGATGACTTGTCGTACAGAACTTGTAAGTCGCTTTGGATAAAAGCGTTTCAGCTAAATGACTAAATGTAAATGTAATGTAAATATAGAGACATAGACACATGAGCAGGGAATACAGTCCGTTACATAGACACATGGTAGGTGTTAGGTTTCAGATTCAGAGTTTTTATTTGCCACATGGAATCAATACAATCAGAGTTTCTTCATACACAATCATAAATATCATACCATGGCCAAAAGGAGCAGGAAGAAGAATAAATCTTATAGTTACCTGCCCCTTATTCCTAAACTAAACAAGTATTTACTTAATGGTCGGCGTACAACCTAATTTACACAAAATAATAATTTATACCATTATACAAGAAACACACAATCCACAGTTAAACAAGAATTTTTTTTATAATAATAATAAAGAATAAAAGAAAGAAAAAAAAGAAAAGATCTCACTATTCAGATCACATTTGACTTTCATACTGACAATTTTTTTTATTTTTTTATAATTATTTTTGAATTGATAAACACTATTACATCCCTTAAGCTCGCTATGGAGAGAATTCCACAACTTTACACCAGGTGGTAGGTGTGTGTGTGTGTGTTTGTGTGACAGCTTACTCAAAGGGCTTTAACGTTTATTAAACAGTTTTAATCCATGTTTCAAGACGTATTTTTCAGCAAGTTTGTTTTAATCCGTTTTTAATGAGTTCTGAGAGAGAGAGAGAGAGAGAGAGAGAGAGAGAGAGAGAGAGAGAGATGCCTCTGCCGTCGGTGTGTGAGTGAATGTGGGGAACAAATTGTAAATAAATGCACCATTTACACCAAATTGAGATGTTAAAGGATCCCCCCCCAGGCTAGCGAGGTTCCTTGTATATCCCCAGAGTTCCTTGAGGCTCTCCTAATTCTTAAAGGTGTAGGTTTGAGAAATAAGAATAAGAATAATCACCCTGTTCTACTGTAGGGGTGAGGATGAAGCTGTTCCAGCGCTATTTGAGGGACAGAGAGGTGTTTAGAGACAGAGAGGTGTTTAGAGACAGAGAGGTGTTTAGAGACAGAGAGGTGTTTAGAGACAGAGAGGTGTTTAGAGACAGGGAGGTGTTTAGAGACAGAGAGGTGTTTAGAGACAGAGAGGTGTTTAGAGACAGAGAGGTGTTTAGAGACAGAGAGGTGTTTAGAGACAGGGAGGTGTTTAGAGACAGAGAGGTGTTTAGAGACAGAGAGGTGTTTAGAGACAGAGAGGTGTTTAGAGACAGAGGTGTTTAGAGACAGGGAGGTGTTTAGAGACAGAGAGGTGTTTAGAGACAGGGAGGTGTTTAGAGACAGAGAGGTGTTTAGAGACAGAGAGGTGTTTAGAGACAGAGAGGTGTTCAGAGACAGGGAGGTGTTTAGAGACAGAGAGGTGTTTAGAGACAGAGAGGTGTTCAGAGACAGGGAGGTGTTTAGAGACAGAGAGGTGTTTAGAGACAGAGAGGTGTTTAGAGACAGAGAGGTGTTTAGAGACAGAGAGGTGTTTAGAGACAGAGAGGTGTTTAGAGACAGAGAGGTGTTTAGAGACAGAGAGGTGTTTAGAGACAGAGAGGTGTTTAGAGACAGAGAGGTGTTTAGAGACAGAGAGGTGTTTAGAGACAGGGAGGTGTTTAGAGACAGAGAGGTGTTTAGAGACAGAGAGGTGTTTAGAGACAGAGAGGTGTTTAGAGACAGAGAGGTGTTTAGAGACAGAGAGGTGTTTAGAGACAGAGAGGTGTTTAGAGACAGAGAGGTGTTTAGAGACAGAGAGGTGTTTAGAGACAGAGAGGTGTTTAGAGACAGAGAGGTGTTTAGAGACAGGGAGGTGTTTAGAGACAGAGAGGTGTTTAGAGACAGAGAGGTGTTTAGAGACAGAGAGGTGTCATCATCGTTAGCACACTGCATGTTCTGTCTCACTGCAGACTCACACGCACCATAAGGCAGAGTCAGCAACCGGTTATCACGACGTCAGCGGATAGAAAACACAGATTATGGACCAAACCTGTTGTGTCGTGGCTGTTTCCTCCACTCAAGACGCTCTTAGTGGACTGATAATAAGTCGTGGATGTTGAGTGTGTATTGAATGAGATAAACATTTAATTTTTAATTAAATTTTTTTGGTAATTAATTTTGAGTTAATTTTCATAACGCGATAATTTGCTGTGTAATTAATTAATCTAATTAACGCGATAAACTGACAGCCCTAATTTATATTATTGGTAAGGGAATTGCACATCTCTCATTCCTTATTCCTTATTGCACCTCACCACCACAATGGTGGCACCCCAAGCTAAGCTATACCTCACCATTTTTGTACCAGATGTACATAGCCTACTGTATATAGAGGTATACTGAACAATTGTTGTTTACACTTGTGTTTAGTTGACTTCTTGACTTTCTATTTTTTACTTATTATACTTATTTATACTATCTTACTATTATCTAGCACACTCTCAGGAGCTAAACAGAAAGAAACATTTCATGCAAAGTATTCTGTATTTCTGTATGACAAATAATAAAGAAACTTGAACTTGAAACTTGGATGGCACAAAACATTCTACAACTAAATCAAAACAAATGCGAAATAATCCTCTTCGGTCCCCCAGACGCTGTCACCACCCTTACCAACAGTCTTGGCAACCTGTCCTCCCTGGTCAAGCCTTATGTCAAGAACCTAGGTGTCATTTTTGATCCACAATTTAAATTCGACAGACAAGTGAACTCAGTGGTAAAGGCATGTTTTTTCCAACTACGCACCATTGCCAAACTCAAAGCCCTTCTCTCCCCTGCAGACCTTCAGAGAGTCATCCACGCCTTCATTTCATCTAGATTAGACAACTGCAACTCCCTCTATATAGGCATTAACACTTTCAGTGCCACGAGGTGGCGCCAGAGTTAGCGCTTGAATGCCAGCATCCACTTTAATGTTATCGTTAATATCGCCTAATCTATGTTTTAAATTATGGCTATGTGTCTAATCTGCCCGTCGCTTATCAAAGAATCCTTTTCCCAGTCAGTGCTGTCAAGGCAGATTGGTTTTTTATCGCTTCATTTCCGTTTGAGAGCATTTTGAAAAGCACCCGTTCTGGGCCATTCTATGATAATCGTCTTTTACTGGAATATTCCAGAACGTTGATATTTGTCGGCCTATTTATGAATCGTTTTCAAATAAACGCTAGATGATCAATATTATACGTACACGCACGCCCATTAGAGCCGCGCACGGATAATCGCCGTTTTCATTTCCTCTTGGATTTTTACAGTGAAACCGATAGAGGACATTTCACGAAACAGCTTATATCTTCATCAAAATGAGTCTGATTATCCTATGACTGGTAACATAGATTCCTTACCTGAGATCAGATGGTATCCAAATGGATTATTCCAATTCCTGATCGCCATTCGAAAAAATCGATCCTTTTATTGATTCACCATGTATACTGTAAAAACACATAATCCCCGCTGCTCTGAGGCTCACTAGTGGAGCTGATCGACCCTGGCTGCGTGAGTGAGAAGTAAAATGTGGAGTCAGGGATTTCTTTTCTCATTCATTTTCATTGAGTTCAATCCAAAAGGGTGAATTACCATCTGGGAGACGATAGGGGGCGCTTTTTTCACATTTGAGCGCCTGGAGTGGCTGGATTTCCACCGGTAGACTCGGTTGATGAAATATGATTTCAGATCGCTAATAAATAAAAAATACGAGAAAAAAACAAGAATTCTCGTGAGTGGGCATTCAACCCGCGGGGGGTAAACTCGATAAAAAACTCAGGTTGGGCAATCAAAGTGTTAAGAGTTTAAAATGCAAAATATAGTGGTTAGTCATTAAAAGGTTAACCCCAAACAAACTGAGACAAAAAAGGAAACTTGCGCTGTAGCCTTGTATGTTGAGAAATGTCACCTGATCTGTGCTCAGCTCAGCCAGTACTTTAACATCAAGTGCCAGTCAGCAGGGGGCACTGTGGGCTGTCAGTGCCAGTGCTATGTTCAATGGGGAGAATGCTGTGTTTGCAGTGCTAAAAACTCTATTTTATATTACAGCTATGGATCTAATAACGCCGTCGATTGTCAGTGCGTTTCTTCCCGTCAACATGCAAAAAACTGATTATTTTTTCATACATACATTTCCGTTTTATACCACAGTGAATATGAGTTGTAGAGTGATCCTGTGTAATCCCAGGGAACTCCGTCAAACAGCCCTTTAGTGAAATCTACTTATCACGTTGCCATTTTTTGCCTGATTATCGAATCATCCTGAAATCAATGCTAGATTATCGGTATTATGTTTCCTCATGCGTGCATGAAAGGGGACGGGGGAAAACCGGCCCTCCATGCGTCTATCGCAGCCAACGCCACGCCACACACACACACACACACACACACACACACACACACACACACACACACACACACACACACACACACACACACACACACACACACACACGCAGCGGCACACACACACACACACACACACACACACACACACACACACACACACACACACACACACACAGGCTGCAATCGCGGGGAAAACATCATCGGATCAACGCAAGATTGGTAACATAGAGTCCTTACCTCGTCTATGATGTACTGCAAAAAGAATAATCCAATTATTTGATCGCCATACCAAATATTGATTGCGTCGTGTGTCCAACGTTTATCAACCAAAACACATAAATCCACGGTGCTCCAGTGTCCCCAATCCGTGTGTTATAACGTTACTCATGCCCAAGAAGGAAAACCCGGATCGGACTTCTTAGATCGATGCACAGCCCAAGCCAGAGGGATTCCAATAATGTGCAATACCGGCCGCAAGGCGTTAGGCGGCGGTAGTGGCCGTCTGCGATCTCAGACACATTCAGGACAGCATGCACAAGGTGCCTCGATGGATTATGAATGGCAATAGCGAATAAAAGAAATAACGAAACAGAAACGTAGATCTACGTGAACGGCAGTCAATGTGTTAAAGTGCTGTAAAGGAAATTATTAAATTCCACTGTGGACGTCAATGGGTTAAGAATTCCTCAAAATGAATGGAAGTGAATGAGGAGCCTGACGCCTGGGAGGAGCGGTGGTGTTGACAGCAGACGGTGGTGTTGACAGCAGACGACACAAGCTCACTACTGGATGACTTTAAATAGAGGTTAGACTGCTGATTGTTGATTGTTCTACTAAAGTGAAATATCCCTTTAAATGTCTTTCTTGCATGCCGTATTTAGTGTGCAGAGACCCCCACCCCCCCCAACCCATGTACCCCCCAGCTACCAAAACAAAACAGCCTGGTAGTTGGACATTTTTCAACTAATTTTTCATTAGTTTGACTTATAGTGGTGTTGTGTGTGTTTGTCTGTGTCTCACAGCATTGCAGACCCTATCAGTAGTTTGACATATTGTGGTGGTGATGGGTGTGTGTGTGTGTGTGTGTGTGTGTGTGTGTGTGTGTGTGTGTGTGTGTGTGTGTGTGTGTGTGTGTGTGTGTGTGTGTGTGTGTGTGTGTGTGTGTGTGTGTGTGTGTGTGGCAGGCTGATTACATACTAAGTATGTATGACTCAGCATTTGTTGCTGTCCACATCACATGTAAAGACTGAGTGTTGTTGACAGTCTTAACCTGTTGAGCCTTAGAGCATGCGTCCACCTAGCTCACATTTCCAGCTGAAAAACGCTGGCAGTGCGCCGGTAGTGCTGGGGTGGAGCGCTTGCGGTGAGAAAAAAAAACGCAGTGCGAGCCTTTTGTAGCTATGGCAACGAGCTGTCAGTCACCAACCTACCTGATGACGAGAGAGAAAGAACTCTAGCGACTAACTACATGACAGCCATCTTGTAATAATAACTTTTATCGTATTTTACTGCCGCGGTTTTGCACATATAGCATATTTTAATACACTTTATTGTATATTAATTATATATATAGTTATTGCCTGACACCACAGTTCGCCCTTTGCTTTTTATTCGCTTTTTATTAGTGTATTTGTGTAGTTATTAGTGTATTTGTGCCCTCATACTGCTCCTGTCTCTTGTGGGTAGACAGACAGGCAGGCAACTCCGGTGTCAGGTTACAAACAGAGTGGTAGATATGACTGGCTGTGATTGGTTGTCTGAAAACACTGGGAGCGGCCGCACAAAAAAACTGAAAGGCGCTGAAAAAAGAAGCCGACTGCAGCGCATTTCCTATAGGCGGCAGCATGCGGCCGCATACGCTCCCTCCCCATTGGGATCACTTGAAAAAAGACGCTTGCGGCCATAAAAATTAGATAGGTGGACCCGGGCCCTTAAGGTCCCCCTATAGGGGGACCCTGCTTTTCTTTATCATAAATCGATCAATAGAGACCAATTATCATATCTTGGGGTATCATTGGAAAGCCACACTCATTGGCTACAACCCTGTGCAAAGATTTTCGAGATCGCCAAATGATTGACGGAGCTAGAGCCCCGGGAGTCGTGGGTGGTAATGTGTACTTTTGCGTACTTTGGGGCACGCCTCACATATCGGCATGTAACTCGAGAACCGCTGAACGGATTTTGTTACCTGAAAGGGCAATCGACAGGCAACAAATAGGGCTTTAATTCTATCTATATATTGTATTAAAATAAATGCACACCCGAGCCACTAGAGGTTGGCAAAGTGGCATCGCGAATCGTCCACATGTGGGCCCTTGGATGTTAAGAGGTTAATGTTTAAAAAATTATAAAAAATTGTAGCCAAGAGTAAAGACCATAACCCTATCAAAAACAGTAGTCAAAGTGTATATTTTCATTTTTACCGATGTTTTATATGATTTATCGGAAATACGAATTTATCGGAAAATGCTAATTATCGTAAAACCGCAAGGAAATGACTAAATCCAGATTCAACCATGCCATTGGAAAGTGGAGCATTTCCCATATCCATAGATGTATGATTTGGCCATAATAAGGTCAAGGTCAAGTTCAAGGTCAAATATGAATTCATAATTAAAATCGATTATCATTTATTACTGTATCTACAAATCCTTCTGTTTAATCATCTTCCCTTTATTCATTTGCTTAGATATTTTGTACACATGATCTCAATAAGGGGGTGAATGAGCTCAGTGAGCATTTTCTCGTACCCCGCAGATTTAACATGGTATTATTCACCATCAAAGATGCAAAAATAAATCATAATTTATATTCTCCTTTTCTTCATTACAATTTACTCAAGCCTAACAGACACAATATTTCTGACACTGGAAATACATACCCCCAGGTCCCTAGATGTTCCTAGATACCAAGAACATGCAAATTGACCTTTCAGAAGTGGAGCAATCTTCCATTTACTTAGGCATGTACCTTTAGGCGAAATATTCCGACTAGGTACTTGACTTAAAGTCTTAAAGACTAGGTTTTCTACACACATAGTCTATACATCTAAACATAACATCACATCTAAAGATGAATATGAGACTAAAAACGTTAGCTCACTGTGTCAATACTCAAAAAACAAACAAAAATAACTAGGGGTGGGACGATACATCGATCCAGATCGATACATCGATGTAATTATCAACAATCGAATCGGATCGATGCGATGTAATAAGATCGATTCATATCGATACTCTTATTTTGAAAATCCTGTGGTGAGTCTCATATCCGCCCAAGAACAACAGCAGTAGCTCCGTGTGTGTAGATGTTACAGCATAGCATTCTCCCTTTCTGTGTGTGTGTGTGTGCGCGCGTCTTTGGAAAGACCAGATGAGGTCAGAGGAGTTTGATGTTTAAATGTTATTTAAACATAAACAATATAATACATAATAAATGTAGGCCTATACATGATCATGCAACATCAACAAATTGTTGTAGGAACGGTTTGGGAGAGGGAGGTTGTGAGTTTTGAGTTCCAAAAAATGTAGCTTAAAGTTTAAAGCTCAATATATAAAAACGTGGCACTTTACAGTGAACAGGAGGTCTATTTGTATTAAAAACAATAGATTGATTTTCCTTTAAATGTCTGGAAGAGCTCAAAAATACAAATGTCAAATGATATTTTCATTACCTTTTTTTTGTTGATCTAAATGTTACTGATTGTGTTAAATGGGCATATGATATCATCTCATATCGATCGCAGGCACCTGAATCTAATCGTATCGTATTGTATCGTGAGAGACTTTGTGATATCGGCAAATATCGTATCGTTGTCCAAAGAATCGATATCGTATCGTATCATGATGAAACTGGTGATTCCCACCCCTAAAAATAACAAACATGGTGAACAGACACAACATTCAAAGTGGGGAATTAGGGGTTAAAGGCCAAGTTGAAGAGGTGGGTTTTGAGGAGTTTTTTTGAATGAGTCCAGAGTTGGGGCGTTGCAGAGTTCTGCAGGGAGGGAGTTCCAGAGGGTGGGAGCTGCCACACTGAAAGCTCTGTCCCCGAAGGTCCGCAGTCTGGTTCGGTGGATGGAGAGCTGACCAGTGTCTGAGCATCGCAGGGACCGTGACTGAGTGTGGGGGTGGAGGAGGTCAGTGAGGTACTGAGGTGCCAGAGCGTGGAGGGAGTGTAGGTGATGCAGGATTTGATGGGGAGCCAGTGTAGGTGGATGAGGGTGGGGGTGATGGGGTGGGGAGCCAGTGTAGGTGGGTGAGGGTGGGGGTGATGGGGTGGGGAGCCAGTGTAG
>NW_028170522.1:37500-43486 GCF_963971535.1 Notolepis coatsorum
AAGATGAGGAACTGAGTTTAGTTTTCAAATTCAGGCTGGACGATTTTGACTACGACATTCATGTGAGCTCAGGCAGAATGAAATGCTTTGGATGCGGGGAAGAGAATCATTTAATTCGTGCGTGCCCAGCGAAAAGGGGGTGAACAGCCCACTGCTGGCGCGGAGGCTACAAAGACCGCAGATAGCAGTCAGCCAGCAGCGAATAAGCCTTCGGCAACTGCCCGCACTGCAGCGAGTACACCTACTGTTACACGCACAGCAGCGCAAACAAGTGTGAGTGAGAGGCCAGTTGCAATTATTGCAAAAGCGCAGGTACACAGTGGAGAGAGCACGGGAAATGTTGTGCAGGCGCAAGCCGCGCAAAGCATCAGCACTATTCAGGGGAATCTGCTAATTGATTTGAACAGTGATACTCAGGTCGAAGTGAGAGAGGATTTAGAGAGTACAGCAACCAGGATAGCGGAGTCTGTACTGGTTGAGGAGGATGAGACAGAGATGGATGTTTCAAAAGTTGTACGAAAGAGGAAAAGCAGGGCTACTTCGAGGGCTACTGGCGGGCAGGACGCGAAGGCAGCTAGGAAGGAGCAGAGCCCCGCCCCCCTCTCAAACGAGGCAAGGCTCAGGAAAGAAAGGACAGGACGCACAGTCACAGGACAGTAGTAACAGCAGTGAGGAAGAGGAGGATGTGCTCTTGAGTGATTTATCACAGCCTGAGTTCTCTTTCGAACAGATAAAAACTTTTTTGAAAGATACCAAAGGTAAATCTATTAAATTAGAGGAACTTTTCCCTGATTTAAGGAAGTTTCATGATTCTGTCACAATACACATGAGGAGTGGGGAGGACGCAGGGCTACCTTTTTTCTCTCACCAAGAGGGATTCCGCTTAAAGAAAATATTATCAAGAGTCAGAGCAAAAATCAATGAGGAGGCTGTTGGTCCTGATGATGTATAGGCCTAATGTGTTTTTTTGCTATTGTTTGGTTGCTGCTGTGCTGTATACTAAACATGTGTGAATTTAAACTGGGGTCTTTAAACGTTAATGGTGCTAGAGAAGATGGTAAGAGAGCTGCCCTGTACAGCCTGATCAGGGGCAAGAAGCTAAATGTTACTTTTCTTCAGGAAACTCACAGCACGGTTGAAAATGAATCTGACTGGAAGAGGGAGTGGGGTGGGGGAGCTTTCTTCAGTCATAAGAGTAGTAACAGTGGGGGAGTTGGTTTTCTTTTTTCTAGGGATTTTCTACCTGCTTCATGTGTTGTTGATGAGATCATTCCAGGCAGGTTGCTTAAACTCTGTGCTGTATTTGAAAATGTAAAGATGTGTTTTGTAAATGTATACGCTCCAACGGTGGGGTTGGAAAGGTTATTGTTTTTGGATAAATTAAAAGATACTCTTAGTGCTTGTAGTAGTGAGGAGTATCTGTTTGTGGGTGGTGATTTTAACTGCACTGAAGATCCCGTGTTAGACAGGAATCATCAGGAGCCGCATGCGGCTTCTAAAGCCTGTCTAATACGACTGGTTGAAACCATTGAACTGTGTGATATTTGGAGATATCTCCACAGTAATCAGCGGCAGTATACCTGGGCTCATTCCAGGGATAATTATTTATCGTTAGCCAGGCTTGATCGTTTGTATTGTTTTGAACATCACATGAGTGTGGTCACAAGCTGTTCCATAAGTCCGGTGGGTTTATCTGACCACTCCCTTGTCCAGTGTTCTATTTTTATAAAAAATGTAAAGTGTAAAAGTGCATATTGGCACTTTAATGTCTCTCTGTTGGCTGACAATGGTTTTAAGGATGCTTTTGGTTCTTTTTGGGCTGACTATAGGCAAACTAAACGTGACTTTAGTTCACTGCAACAGTGGTGGGATGTAGGTAAAATACATATAAAACAGCTTTGCCTACAGTACACTCTCAATGTTACAAGAGACATGGCCAGATCTATGAGAGCTCTGGAGAGAGAAGTGATGGAGATGCAGGAGTTGGCAGGCTCCACTGGAGAAAGAGAACATATTGAAGTTTTCAAAAGGAAAAAATCAGCTCTGTCTGACCTGTTGGGTATCTCTGCTAGGGGCGCTCTGGTTAGATCCCGTTTTCAAAACGTGGTCCAGATGGATGTTCCGTCTCACTTTTTCTTTGGTTTGGAGAGCAAGAATGGCCAAAAGAGGCTGCTACACTCTCTGAGGTCAGACACTGGGCAGATGCTGCATGAGACAGCCGACCTCCGTCGGTGTGCGGTTGGTTTCTACAAAGAGCTCTATAGAACTGAGTACCAAGAAGAGCCGGAGGTGGCACGGTCCTTCTTTGAGGGCCTCCCTAGAGTCTCAGCTGAGGACGGCGCAGAGCTGGAAGCACTGCTGTCAGGCCAAGAGCTGCTAGAGGCTTTGCAGAGCATGCAGAGTGGGAAGGCGCCTGGGATTGACGGTCTCCCGGTTGATTTTTACAAGTCTCTCTGGTCTGTGATTGGTGAGGATCTTTTGAGTGTCCTCAGTGATAGTCTGAGAAAGGGGAGGCTGCCTCTGAGCTGTAGGAGAGCGGTCATCACTCTCCTGCCCAAGAAGGGAGACTTACAGAACATCAGGAACTGGCGTCCAGTGTCTTTACTCTGCTCCGATTATAAAGTGCTCTCAAAGGTACTGGCAATGAGACTGAGGAAGGTGATGGAGCGGGTCATCCATGTGGACCAAACCTACTGTGTGCCCAGCAGGTTGATATCTGACAACATTACGTTGATTCGAGATATTTTGGACCTCTCTGGTGTTTTGGGTTGTGAACTTGGTCTGATTTCTCTAGATCAAGAAAAGGCTTTTGACCGAGTTGAACATCAGTACCTGTGGAAAGCAATGCAGGCTTTTGGTTTCAGCTCTGGGCTTATAGCTATGATCCAGGTCTTGTACAGAGACATTGAGAGTGTACTTAAGATTAACGGTGGTTTAAGTGCGCCTTTTGAGGTTCAGAGGGGAGTCCGACAGGGCTGTTCTTTATCAGGAATGTTGTACTGTCTGGCCATAGAGCCGCTGTTACACAGATTAAGGACTCATTTGTCGGGTTTTTCTTTTCCGGGTTGTGACATGAAATTCAAACTGTCTGCATATGCTGATGATGTCATGATTATGGTAAAGTCCCAGCACGATATTAACATTGTACATTCAAATGTGAGGGCTTTTGGTACTCTCTCTTCTGCTAGGGTGAACTGGCAGAAGAGTGAGGCCTTAGCAGTGGGTAAAGGGCCAATTGATGGACTTGTGTTACCTGGAGGCCTGACTTGGAAGAGGGGAGGCCTAAAGTACTTGGGGATTTATCTGGGGGATGAGGTATTTTCTTCCAAGAATTGGGACGGTGTGGTGGAGCAAGTGGAGGGCCGGCTGAAGCGATGGAAATGGATTCTTCCAAAACTGTCGCTGAAAGGTTGGGTCCTTATTATCAACAATCTTGTGTCCTCCATGCTGTGGCATCGGCTAACATGTACGGACCCGCCACTGAACCTACTGTCTAAGGTGCAGGGGTTGATGGTGGACTTCTTCTGGGACCGGTTGCACTGGGTCCCGCAGAGCGTCCTTTTCCTGCCCAAGGAGGAAGGGGGACAGGGGCTTGTCAACTTGGCAAGTAGGGGAGCTGCGTTCAGGCTCCGTTTCATTCAGAGACTCCTGACAGGACCGGCTGATCTGGTCTGGAGACCTGTGGCCCGAGCCATACTGGAGCGGTGTGGTGGGCTAAGTCTGGCTGAGCCGATGTTCTCATGGATTTAAAGGGTTGTACAATGAAAAACCTGCCCCGTTTCTACAAGGGACTGTTAACAGTGTGGGGCTTGTTTACGAAAGAGAGACTGAAGGACGGTGGCTCTTTGTACTGGCTTCTGAGGGAGCCGGTGGTTCATGGGACTCGTTTTCAGGGTGGGGCCGAGCCAGCACTGAGGCAAAAGCTGTGTGAGGCGAAGATGTTCACGTTGGGTAATGTGCTGGAGGTGTGCGGTCCCCTTTTTGATAATGCTGCCGGTCTGGCCTCACAGCTGGGCACAAGGTCTGTCAGGGTGATGGGCCGCCTATTGGGAGGCTGGAAACAGCAGCTGACTGATAATGAACTGGAAATGTGTGTTGATTATTGTAATGGTCAGTTATTGCCTGCTGTAAATGATTCTTTTCCTGAGGTGAAACTTATCCCTATTTTTAAATGTGATGGTTGTCTGTTAGAGGTGAGCAGTTCTGCTGATTGCAGGCTGAGCACCATGGTGGGCAAAGCTATGTACTACCTGTGTGTTAAAGTGTTGAACCAAAACAGGCTGAAGGATAGGGTTGACACTCCATGGAGAGCTCATCTGGGCCTACAGGAGGCTCAGAGGCCTGAGTGGAGAGCACTGTACAAACCACCGTTAACTAAAAGGGTTGGGGATTTACAATGGAGAATTTTACATGGTGCAGTTGCTGTGAACGCTTTTGTCTCTGTGATTAATTCTGATGTTGAAGACACCTGTCCTTTCTGCACCGAGAGGGAAACAGTTTTTCACTGTTTTTTAAAGTGTGACAGGCTCTTGGTTTTTTTTCAGTTCCTGACCCGCATGTTTGTGCTGTTTGATGAACATCTTACTCCAGAGATGTTTATTTTGGGGTTCAGGTACAGCAGGAAGAGGAGGTTAAAATGTCAGCTCTTCAACTTCCTGCTGGGTCAGGCAAAAATGGCCATTTATCTAAGTAGGAGGAAAAAGATTGAGGATTCAGTGCTGGTAGATACCACTATTTTGTTTAGAGGTATGGTAAAGGCAAGGTTACGAACGGATTTTCATTTTTACAAGTTGACCAGCAATGTAGCAGAGTTTGAGATGATATGGTGTTACAAGTGGGTGTTGTGTACAGTTGTGGAGGAGTTGGAGTTGGTTTTTGGCTTTGTTCTGATGTGAAGTTTGTCTTATTTTTCTTGATTTGAGTTGCTGTTCTGTTTTTTGCAGTATACATTCTGATGTATTGTTGATTGCTGAGTGAGAAAATAAAGTTGTGTTTAAAAATCAATCTCTCTCTCTCTCTCTCTCTCTCTCTCTCTCTCTCTCTCTTCTCTCTCTCTCTCTCTCTCTCTCTCTGTCTCTGTCTCTCTCTATCTGTCTCTCTCTCTCTCTCTCTCTCTCTCTCTCTCTCTCTCTCTCTCTCTCTCTCTCTCTCTCTCTCTCTCTCTCTCTCTCTCTCTGTGTCTCCAGACTCGTCGTCTCTCTAAGTCCGAGCGGCAGCGCTTCAACGAGGAGGTGGAGATGTTAAAGGGTCTGCAGCACCCGAACATCGTCCGCTTCTACGACAGCTGGAAGTCCACCGTTAAAGGTCACAAGTGCATCATGGTGACGGAGCTCATGACCTCCGGGACCCTCAAAACGTCAGTCCAGACGCAGAACCATGTCTTAACCCTTTCACTGCCGCACTACCAAACGGTTAACCCTACCACACTACAGAAGGTTAACCCTTTCACTGCCACACGACAAAGGGTTAACCCTTTCACTACCACACTACCAAACGGTTAACCCTTTTCACTACCACACTACCAAACGGTTAACCCTTTTCACTACCACACTACCAAACGGTTAACCCTTTCACTGCCACAATACAGAAGGTTAACCCTTTCACTGCCACACGACAAAGGGTTAACCCTTTCACAACCACACTACAGAAGGTTAAAGGTACAATATGTAATAATGCCGCCAAACGGTGACCTCTTGGCAAAAGAGCCCAGCTTGGTATTGCACTTTGTTAACCTTTTTTGGTTTTGGTTGGATGTGTGGGTTAAGAGTTTAGTAACTTGTCACACTGTGAGTTTCTCCAGACGAGGTGTGGCCAGCAGTAGCAGCCCCCCCCCCCCCTTTCCCCACTCAACACATCAGACCAAAACGTAAACAAAGTGCGACACCAAGCGTGGCTCTTTAGCCTAGAATGCTGTTTCTGACAGCATTACAGATTCTACCTTTAACTCATTGACTGCCACGCTGTTTTCCCATCTTTAATATCTAGC